>NC_083476.1:21011241-21038741 GCF_030014155.1 Tachysurus vachellii
TTGCATTATGGAGGATTTGTAAAAATGCAAAACATTCACCCGTATCCTGTTCTATTCCAACTCCACCCTGGCGAACAGCCGCCATGCCTTCATACAGAGTCCCAGATGTACACACACAAACACACACACACGTACACACACAAACACACACACACACGTACACACCACTCACTCTGCCTTGTCGAGTTACAGTGATGTGTTTGTTAGAGTATGGATGTGTGTATGTGACTCATGAAACGTCACACTCAGGCTTGGATATTGACAACCGTCAGGAAAGCCAGAAAAGGAAATTGGATGGCTTTCTGCTCTAACTGTAAGCACTGAAATGCGTTTTCATGACATCATAGAAAAACTTTCTCTTTCTCTGACATCAACACAGCTGATGATTAGAAGGAGCCTTTGAGACGCATTTCAGCTCGATTTGATTCATGTGACGCAATAATAAGAAAACAAGATCATGGAAACCAATAAAATTTGTTCCTAACTGCAATAGCGAAACAACTGCTGGCTAAAGCTACTGACACATAAAACTCAAAAGTAAACACACACACACACACACACACACACTCACGCACACTCACACACACACACAGAATCACATCACTAGCTTTGTGAGAAACGTTCAGCTGAAGCTGAAAACTTCGCATCTCTTCGGCCCAGCTGACGTATTCATCCAGAGAGGTGTTTTTCTTATTGAATTTTTTTTTTTTTTTTTACAGATTATTTCTCAGTAGATTTCAAGAGCAGTGGCTCTTCACATGCACCTTCAGAATTCTTCCATTTCACAGAGCTATTTTGTTCCCTCTGATTGTTTGATTTCCTCCTCCCTCGCTCCCTCTCTTTTCATTACACACACACACACTTTTCGGTTTGCGAGGTAAGAGGTGGTTTGGAGCCTTGAGAACCTTTTTGGACAATTTTTTTATGTTTGAAGAGGACAACTTGGAACATTCTTTTCCAATTCCAATTTTTTTTTCCCCTACTGTATAAACAGCATGCACTGTGATTGGTACAGTATGTGATACGTCTTGTCCAGTACACTAATGATATTCTGAGATCATATGTCTCATGGAAGAGCCACAGTCTCTAAAAAAAGATGAGTCACGGTTAAAACTTGAAAGTGCATAGAAGAACTCGTGAATACGTAGAAAAACTCGGAAGGATTTAGAAGAACATAGAAGGACGTAGAACAACTCAGACGGACGTAGAAGAACTTGAAACTTCGTTCTTATTTTTATTGTGATTATTCTAGTCAACACGAATAGATGTGCCTGATACAGATGCTTATATATTCCTTCAACATCATTGTGGTGAATCTGGTGTATCTCAGGGACACTGGAGAGAGAAATCACTCTGGAATCTGGTGGATCTTTTGGATCTCAGGAACAGTGGAGAGAGAAATCACCCTGGAATCTGGTAGATCTCCAGGTGGAAAATATATTTCTTTCCAGGAAAATTTGTACTGTTCATGACAGGATTTTCCAGGTCACTGCTTATTCCACTCAGTCTGAATAAAAACCTTGTGTGACTCAGTAAAATGTGACACTCTGCTCCACAAGAGGAAAGCGAAAGGCCACGCCCCCTGTGTCCGAATGACTCCCGAGCGCCTAGTACAGGCAAACCCAATGTAGAACATGTCATTTCTTTTGACAGACACTTTTATCTGAAGAAACACAAAGAGGAAATAAACACACAGGTTAACCAGAGATTACTAACCGCTCACTGGGGGGGAGGAGGAAGGGAAGAGGGGTCACTCACTGCGAGCCATCCCATGTCAGGATATTTGTCGTATTACTCAAATTCCACGAGACTGTAATTCTGACACAATCGGTGACGCAGCGTCACACACTTCAGACAAGAAGCTATTGTGTAAGTGACAAATTCATCCCCTCAGTATATGCGTGTGTGTTGAAGATGAGAAATCGTTTCTGAGTACAAAATGCGTCACACGCCCCGTGAGCGACGTCCTCCTTCCTCCGTCGTCCCTTTTCCTGCTCTATTTTTATATTTATAAGTGACTATTTGGGCACAGCAAGATATCAATTTAAAAAAAAAAGAAATGCTGTGCTTCTGACTGAACTGTTTCGAGCTTGTAATTGTGCCGTCATCGTTTCTCCGTCATCTATTCATTTCCACCTACGTTTTTTTTTTTTTTGCCGGTTCTTCAGATCTTTGCACAACAATCTCTTTCTTTGTGCTGTTACTGCAAGTGTTAATCGTTTGGGTCAGTGATCCTGACAAAACGTACTGTAGTTGTGAAAGATAGTAATTCAGACTTTTGTTTTGGTTTAGTTTTTATAGATCGTCGAGTTAAGGGCCACAGCGTCGAGCTCGTTTTAGGTAACGACTCACATTACAGTACAGTAGTCTTTATTCGATGACAAAATCTAAAACAAAAGTTTGTGACTGATAAAACATTAACAATTCATTTTAAAACATACACTATTTCACCAAAAAACACCCGAATTCATTACAGATAAAATGGTTTTGTTTAAAATGACAGTTTTTCTGCACTTTCTGTCTTCTGCATTCTGAGATACCTTTCTGCTCGACACGACTGTAACGAGCGACCATTCATTCATTTATTTTCTACCGCTTATCCAAACTACCTCGGGTCACGGGGAGCCTGTGCCTATCTCAGGCGTCATCGGGCATCAAGGCAGGATACACCCTGGATGGAGTGCCAACCCATCACAGGACACACACACACTCTCATTCACTCACACAATCACACACTACGGACAATTTTCCAGAGATGCCAATCAACCTACCATGCATGTCTTTGGACCGGGGGAGGAAACCGGAGTACCCGGAGGAAACCCCCGAGGCACGGGGAGAACATGCAAACTCCACACACACAAGGCGGAGGCGGGAATCGAACCCCAAACCCTGGAGGTGTGAGGCGAACGTGCTAACCGCTAAGCCACCGTGCCCCCACGAGCGAACATACTGTATGAATTACTAAATCATTCCTATTAGCTCAGCACTAGTCCGCTGACCTCTGACCTCTCTCATCAATAAACAGGGGGTGTTTTGTTGTTGTTTTGTAAACCATCCTGTCGTGTGTGAATTTTCCTGAGATCAGATGCTTCTAAAAGACGCCTACCAACCTGTGTAGCGCTGAAAAAACCTGAAGGTCGAGGTCCCCGAGATGGCAATGTTTTCCGCTGTTCTGAGGTTTGATGTGATGTGTATCTGCATGATTTTATAAAGTAGGCTGCTTCAACGTGATTGGCTGATCGGATAACTGCAGGAACGAATGTGTTTTGATCTGTGAGTATGATATACAAAGGCAAGTTGTATCATAACATGCCATAGAGCGAGAATAGAAATCTTCCTCTTGTTTCCTAATGTCTCGTTCCTCTGCTCCAATGATTCAAACCGAATCCTTGGCGAGGTGCTTCAGGGTGTGTTATAAGGTGGCAGAGATGAAAAAACACTTAAACATGCAGAGCGTGTGGTCTCTAAGACCGTGTGTGTGTGTGTGTGTGTGTGTGTGTGTGGATCCAGGATTGACGCACATGCTCTCTTCTCGTTCAGCGTTCAAAAACTGAAAAGAATATGCTTTCACCATTACTTTATTTCTTTTTTAAATTCCTTCTAAAGAGCGTTGCTGGGCAACCGATAGGAGGATTGCAGCATGGAGAGAGGGAGAGAGAGAGAAAGAGAAAGAGAGAGGGGGAGAGAGAGAGGTGTGAGGGAGAGAGACAGCAGGAACAGAGAGACACGGTGTGAGGAGGGTGAAGAAAAACGCAGCTTAGAGCTTGGCCTGCTGAGAGCAAAGAACGAAATGGCGCCTAGCAGGCTGCACTGTACATAGAATATCACTATAGTGTGGGAATGTTGTTTATTAGCACTGGGGGGCGTGGCCACATGAACACAACAAAGACAAACAACACGGCTTAATGTCCGAATATTAACGCTCGTGTTTATAATAGGCACGACTTGGCTATGGACAACACTCTGTTTCAAATCTCCTGGTATAATGAATGAATCAGCAGTTAACCGTCAGAGAAAAATGACTTCACCATGACTCATCACAAACACACACACAAACACACACAAACACACACACTATTCGTCTTAAATCAAGTTTTATCCCACACACACATGCAGATTGTTAAGCTAATCAGTTCATTGTGAATCGAAACGAAGGAACACCTGAGAGAGTCAAAATATCGCTAGTTGGATATTTCCACGTTTTATATTTATTATATCAAGACTCACTTCATCATCAGTTCATCATCCACTCAGACTTTTTCATGCTACATGCTGCAGTTAGCGTCATAGCCATGTGTAGACGGTGTGACGTGGAAGCTGAGGATGAGCGTCCTGGATCTACCTCAGTAAAACCTTTCAGTAAACAAAGACTCGTATAAAACACGGCATCACGTTTAACTCCATAGAAATCATACAGTTGAATGCTAATTTGCTAACATGACCTAACAACGTTAGCCTGTTTTCTTTGCTAATTTAGGTCTGACTAGCATCGAGTCCATTGTTTTATTAAATTAAGGCTAAGCAGGAAGTCAAATTCAAGCTAGCTGTAAATATTTGTTACTCACAGGACGTTTAGGTTTCGGATTAATTCATTAGCAAATGACGGAGATCGAGTCGTGTTTCCGAGCAGGTGTGAAAAGTCACACAGAGTCATCATCCGCTCTGCTTTCTGATTTGCACTGTAGCTATCTGTGTGAGTTAAAAACAGAAAGCGACACTTGAGAAAGAAATGCTCAGAGGCCATGACAGAATGTACGTCTAAATATGTTTATGACTATATACAGTACAGTATGTGTACGGCTAAATATGTTTCAAATGACTAGAACTATTTAAGGAATTTTTACACAAGCACTCAGCCAGAAATCCCTTTAAGAAACATTTCCAAAAGTGGCAGCATGTTAGAAAGGGCTGAGCTCAAGGAACAAATATGGATGGAAACCAACAGGAGGATACATAGATTTTTTTAGTCATCATCCTCTTCATCACTATGTGTTCTCTTGGGCTGATATTCATGAAGATGTGCAATTTCTGAAACCCAACATTAATTAATTAATGAATATTTTTCATTCATTCATTCATTTTCTACCGCTTATCCGAACTACCTCGGGTCACGGGGAGCCTGTGCCAGTGTCAGGCGTCATTGGGCATCAAGGCAGGATACACCCTGGACGGAGTGGCAACCCATCGCATGGCACACACACACATGCACTCTCTCATTCACTCACACAATCACACACTACGGACAATTATCCAGAGATGCCAATCAACCTACCATGCATGGTTCCACAGGACCGTAAACACTCAGTAGAACTGTGAGGCTTCACCTGGAGGATAAACACTCAGTAGAACTGTGGGGGTTCAACTG
Source organism: Tachysurus vachellii (assembly GCF_030014155.1). Lineage (NCBI taxonomy): Eukaryota > Metazoa > Chordata > Actinopteri > Siluriformes > Bagridae > Tachysurus > Tachysurus vachellii. The sequence goes on from NC_083476.1 coordinate 21,016,607, forward strand.
GACCATAAACACTCAGCAGAACTACACAATAGTACAGTGTGGGTTTTACTGGATCCTAAACATGGTCTTGTTGAAGAGAGAGATAATCATCTTAGATGCTTTTGTGAATTGTTCTACAAACAGTGTTCACCTGCTCTGTTCTCTCTACCATTCTTCTCAAACTGTTGAATATTGGCATCTCTCTCTCTCTCTCTCTCTCTCTCTCTCTCTCTCTCTGGCCTAATCAGAGGTACCACAGGGCTTATTACTTATTACTTATGTCCCTTAGGAGTCATGTATCTGGTATCCATTGTTCCAGTCATGGCCTAAAGTAGACATCTTTGTAGTTGTCTTCCTGCTAGCAATCGCTATGAAGCTGCATCAGGTGCTCAGGTCATTCTGAAGTTGGCTGAATCTTTCAGGTCTTTCTGCCCAACAATAAATTACCTAACTTTATGACTTTGTAGCCTTCAATGAGGGAGAGTCTAAAGAACACCTCCTACTGAAGAACACTTCCAGTTCCCCAAGAGTTTAGTACATGTGAAGTGAAGTGTGAAAGCTGGTCAGGTGGTGGGTTCAGTTCCCAGGGTTCCCACTCTTTTTCAGAAGTTAAACTCTTCACTTTATTATAATGAATAATGAATGAATAAACAAGGGGGGCACAGTGGCTTAGTGGTTAGCACGTTCGCCTCACATCTCCAGGGTTTGGGGTTCGATTCCCGCCTCCGCCTTGTGTGTGTGGAGTTTGCATGTTCTCCCCGTGCCTCGGGGGTTTCCTCCGGGTACTCCGGTTTCCTCCCCCTGTCCAAAGACATGCATGGTAGGTTGCTTGGCATCTCTGGAGAATTGTCCGTAGTGAGTAAGTGAATGAGTGTGTGTGTGTGCCCTGTGACGGGTTGGCACTCTGTCCAGGGTGTATCCTGCCTTGATGCCCAATGACGCCTGAGCACAGGCTCCCCGTGACCCGAGATAGTTCGGATAAGCGGTAGAAGATGAACGAATTAATGAATAAACAACATTTAATTGTCTGTCCAAAACATTCACTGCATTAAGCTCCAATGAACAGTATCCTTTTGAACTTTTTAGTGTAGTTGCTTCAAACTCTCTTGCATGTTTTCCAAACTTTGTTCTAGAGCTTCTAACTCCTCACTTTTCTCGGTGACACTTTTTTGATTTTGACAGTAAGGTGAAGTCATGCTTTCTCTCTCTCGGTATTTATAAATGTGTCATTGACTCACTTTCACAAACGATTCGTTAATAAACGCATATCGTCGCTGTCGGGCGGAAACCTCGGGTCAGTGCCCACGTGGGTCTGTTATTTTTACAAGTTATTAACCAATCTAAAGTCTTGAAAATAGCTTGAGCGCAAATCTCATAACTCCATTGGACACTTCAACTGTCCACCTCTTCCTCACTCCGCGGGAGAGCTTCACGGCATATTTCTCCTCAAGAAGAGTCGCAACGAATCAACACGTCTTCTGAGGTAAATGTCTTCAAAACACTGGGCTCAAAGAAAAAAAATCTTGACCCCCGCTAGTTCTGGTGCTCGTCTGAGGACAGGAATTTAGCGCAAGACAATCCACTGCAACGCGGACTAAACCCTGTGCACTGCAGATAAGGTACGGCGTTATTTTCATATCCTGAAAAATAACGGTTTTGGAGATGCGAGGATTCCGTCTGACAGCGACGATATTCAAAGAAACGCCACTGTATTGTATGTTGCTAAAAACGTTCTGCTACGGCTTTGTTTAGAACTACTATGGTTAGTGAAGGATAGAAAGGAAGTCACTTAACTTCTTGTTTAGTGAACTGTTGCAAAAATCAATATCACATTTGCAAACGTGTTTTTAAGTTTATGTAAGTAAACCTATTATACAGTATGTTACCGGCCTTCGCCTTATGTTTACAACACTAGTCTGTGCTGCACTTTGAGCATGCAAATAATTGTTCAATGTATGATTCACTGTGCATCGCGTCAGTAGAATATCTAATTTTGACTTCTTATATCTCATAAAACAGGTTTGGGGACTTGGATTACTTTTAAAGACAATTTGTCATGTGAATGAAATTTCAACATTTATAAAATAAAAAGACCGCACATATTAATACCCTTTCCTTTCTCAGGCCAATGCCGTCATGCATGCTTTAGTTTGCTGTGCATTCCCCTTGCACATGATATTCAGACTAACAAGGTTAATATAACCTGCTTACTCGTCACCATTTGCTGAAAACACTCGAGCACTTAAACCATTCCTAGCACCTGAAAGCGCCAACACAAGACTGCGTCATCCGTCACAGCGAGATTAAACAGCATAACAAAAAACCCGTGAAAACTCAGTGTCCCTGAACAGATCGCTTTCTGTTACTAACGTTAATTGTTTCGACCGGTTGTAAACGATTGTCCAGGACAAGATTTTTTTCCAGGACAATTTATGTTTTCTCTCATTTTCCATGTGTTTTCCAGGACTTAACATTGGTCATTAATTTTCCAGGTTTTCCAGGACGCGTGGGAACCCTGCTTCCACCAAACTGTGGTGTGGTACATGTGAGATATTTGAGACTTTTATTGGACTGGAGCATAACAATTAGCTCACATCATGGTTGTAAAATCGCATGACTTCATCTGTTCTTCATGGCTTGTGTTATCAAAGGAAAATAATGAAACACAACATACAGATGAACCTAATGCCTATTATGAGCTTCATCCCAAAACAAGCCCAGAATGAGTCCTGGATCCAGACTTGAGTATTCAGGTCAAGTGTAAAACACTATCAGAAGTGTAACCGTGCAGGAAATCTGTACTGCTGCTGCTTCACAGGCTCAAGGAACCTTCTCAGGATATTACAAGATCAACATCTGAGGGTGACAATCATCTCTGAGCATCTTTCAGCGCAGTCATAGGGTCCTAGACGGTATCTCGGTCTCATACACCACGCCTGGGTCGTAATATTAGCATCCATTAAATAAACTCAAGGTTTTTTTACACTGCTATTGAATCTAGATGGGGGGGCACGGTGGCTTAGTGGTTAGCACGTTCACCTCACACCTCCAGGGTTGGGGGTTTAATTCCCACCTCCACCTTGTGTGTGTGGAGTTTGCATGTTCTCCCCGTGCCTCGGGGGTTTCCTCCGGGTACTCCGGTTTCCTCCCCCGGTCCAAAGACATGCATGGAGGTTGATTGGCATCTCTGGAGAATTGTCCGTAGTGTGTGAGTGCGTGAGTGAATGAGAGTGTGTGTGTGTGCCCTGCGATGGGTTGGCACTCCGTCCAGGGTGTATCCTGCCTTGATGCCCGATGACGCCTGAGATAGGCACAGGCTCCCCGTGACCCGAGCGGTAAGCGGTAGAAAATGAATGGATGAATCTAGCTCTCATGGAACTAAAGCATCCTGATCACATCGCTATAAATAAACATTAAAGTAACAAAATTAGTTTAAAGCATGTTTTTATTCCAGAAGGAGGACGGCCCAAGGAGACGAGTCAAATGAGCACCAGCGTGTCATATCGAAGTATTGGTTCAAGGAGGAGTCTTTATTTTTCAGCATTTTTGATTGGTTGCACTTCCGCCACTTCCAAATGAGGTAAAAAAAAGAAATATACGTAAAAGATCATTAAAACGATGATGATTATTACCATATGGCCAAACTTACACTTCTGAAAGCAATATATGACTCACAGCTCCCTTAGCAGTAGTATGGTAACATTTTCCCCTTTATCCAGGGAGTAACACAATGGCATCGGCTAGTGGTTATGATCAACAATATGGGCACATGCAGTGCAAAAACAAGCACTCACACACACACGCACACACACACGCACACACACACGGCATTTAGGCGAACGCACATACATAAACACTTTATATGTACACGTAAAAATACATCAGTGCATTGCGTACGAGGAAAACAAAACAAAACAAAAAAATTACAACTGTGACAGAAATCAGCAAATCTCCTCCTTCACAGTGTTAAAGCCTGGCTCAGGGACACATCGACAAGAGTCAACTGAAGTTCAGTCTTGCGGCGCTGCGCGCTTTATACACGTATATGTGGTAGTTACATTTATAAAATCCTGTTATTGCTAAATAAAACAGAAAAAAAAATCAATTTTACATCTGTACAGTACGGTAGAGACTGGAATGTACTTGAGTTTCGAGCAGAAAAAGTGGACCGTGGGAATCGACGCGACCTCGGAGTCGGTAGGCTGAAAAGAGTTCAAGTCACACATCCGAGGTCTGAAAGCCTTTTTTCTTTCTCTTCACCCTTCGTGTCTTCTGACTGTATTGTGTCCGATAAAAGTTCAAACAAAGGGGAAAGGGAAAATGTCTGAGATCAGAAAACACACATCCACAAGACACAGATGAGGTAAAATGAACAACGCAAGGAAAAAAGGTTTACTGCATGTGCAAAAAGGAAAAAAAAAAGCGAAACCGACTCAGAAGATAACGTGACGTTTGTCACAGTTCCGTATAAAAACGCTAATTACAAGAGTACCTTAAAACGTTAAAGGCACCGTCCATGGAGATGGAGGACTAAAGAAAAGTGGTTTGGTCTTGCATCGACAGGTTAAATCTACACGAGACCATCAGGGTTCCGAGCCTTAACCTGACTGATGTTCCTTCCTGGGTTTTTCTTTCTTTTTTTTTTTGGCAGAGAAAGTGATCTATATATGTTTGTTTTTTTGTGGTTATCATTTCTTTGACCCAAAAAATTTGGGAAAGCAGCAACAACCCCTTATGCACAAAATCGCCACGGCGACGCGTCATCGTGACGACACCGTAATTACGAGACGTCGAACTACGTAAGGAGCGACGACTTATAAACGCCTCGGGACTCACGAACGCAGGATGGTTTTATGCATAGACTCACCATGCGTCATACCGACCACTTAGAACACTGACAATGATTATTTCTCAAAATGTCCAGAGAGAAATCAGCAGGAAGACACACCGAGGACTTTACAGACAAGTGTCACGTATTGACAACATAAGACGAGCGGCTGTGTCTGTTCGGACGTCGTACGGAAACGATCTGGTTTACTACCGGAGGTGCGTCTGTTTGGCTAGAACCCTGACAAATACCTTACGTCTGAGACCTTGGCTAGAAATGGTCGGATCGTTAAAAACAAACAAACAAAAAAATAAAATAAAATAAAAGAAACGTCGTCTGTGTTCTTCAGTCACGTCGTGTCGCCGCGTTTCGAACCGCTACGTGTCAAAGCTTTTGTACAAACGGTCATTGGATTTGATTGTCAAGATTACCACAAGAAAAAAAATCAAATAAAATTAAAAAAACATGAAACATAGAATATAAATATAAAAATATCTGTGAACATAATTTCCTTCTTTCTGGGTTAACTGAAAGAATTTTGGCTGCGCGAACACTGTACAATGTGTGTGGTTTACTAGAATCAAACTGAAACAAAAAGAAAACTAGGTGTGAGGAGGCGGTGGCAGGCCGACGAGACGAGAGAGAGACGGGGCTGTTCGGGACGTCCACGTACGTCGTCTCGGAAATACTCTGCTGTAATGACGGAACGCTGATCCTTTGCTTTGTTTTGTTTTTCTCCGTTTCTCGTTGACTTTAAATAACATCGACCGCATGGCTATATAGTGAAAATATACATTCCAATGTTTATATAGAGCTATCCTAAAAATACAAATGTGCAAAAGTTGTAAACAAAATGAGATCCTCCTGTGGCAGGGGGGAGGAGCCTGGGCCTGGCCACGCCCTCAGAGCCTCGTCGGCTCCTCGTCGCTGTCGCTGCAGTTCCCACAGCAGTCCTGAAGGGGGGGCAGGAAACAAGGAACGTTTATCGTTAATGTTTTTCAATAATTTAAATCAGTGAACAAACTGTTACTCTAGAAATACGAACAGACGAGAAGGCGAGAGTTTGCGTTCACTCGTCGTTCCTATTTATCACGCGACTGTTACAGCCTCGCATGCTCACCTGTCTCCCGAAGAGTCTCTGCAGCAGGCCCTGTTTGGGCGGAGGAGACGGCTGTCCTCTCCAGTCCAGGTCCGGGGGCACGGAGCCGTCCAGATTCAAAACGTTCAGCTCTTTAAAACACTCGGACTCTATCATCTGGGACGAGGAGACACATAAAACACACAACGTTCGTGTTATGTTCGTTATCATACTCTTGCTGCTAGTAAACCTGCAACCTTCTAAAAGCATGTGTGTGTATCACATTAAATTAAATAAAATTAAAAACAATGAATTGTTTTTAAACATGACGCCGATGCTGAGAAGTGAGAAGGTTTGAGAAGTGAGACGCATGCATTACACAAAATGGCGGCTGTATTTCCTTTCAGAAGTTAATGAAGCGTTATGCAGGAGCTGAAACCCAACGTCTGATGGGGATTCGGCCCGTTCTCGAGCCTGACTATCGCCGTTACCATAGAAACAACTGTAAATACAAGTGCCCTTGGTGTGGAGAAATAATCAGAACTGTTAACACGACGCTGACTTTTCTTTTGTAGGTGTCTCGGCAATCAGGTGAGTACCGGAGCCGCATCCGGTAAAAGTGCTCAGGAGCGTCGGCGACACGGCCGCACGGGTGCACAGACTTTAGCCGTAGGGCTTTGGGAGCGAGCTCTCACCTCGTTTTGCCAGGGGATGGAGACACTTCCTGTGGACACTTTGCTGTAGAAGGAGTCATCTTTGGGCTCAAGCTCCACCCCCTTCACGGTGGAGAACTGCTCGATGTCCAGCACGTCCTTACAGTAGATGGCCTGAGGCTAAAGGAACAAAGAAAGGTTTAGAAATAAAATATAATCATAGAGGAATAATTCTAGTAGGTCTGCTCTAGTAAACCTCAAAACAGCCCGAATATTAAAGAAAATATTAAACTAAAGAAAAGAAACGGAACGAAAAGAAGAGGGCCCTGAGGAACACCTCAAAAAGCAGGAGCAACGACAGGTCAGTGTTTTGTGCGTTAGATAAGATCATAAACTCATAAACAGACAAGAGATTTGTAAATCTGTCTGATTTCTGGAATCAAGTAAACGCTGTAAGGTGAAATACAATGAAGAAATAGAACTGTTTCCTGACACGGAGCTGAAATAAAGTTGAAAAAGAAAGCGTAAAAAGGAAACGAATGAAGGTGAAAGGTCACTAGGAAGCTGCTAGGATTCATGATTTCTGGTACCACAAGCAACACCGACTCCAGAGAGACTTTCTTGTAAAACCATTAAATAAAAGATCTAAATGTGAAAGAACGATTCATTTCGAGCAGAACTTAGCGTAAGGTTCTTACTGAAGCGTCGTCTCCGTGACATACTTACATCAGGGATAAAAGGGGCTTCCAGCATGCCGGCTTCCAGTCGTTTGAAGTTGATGGAGCGGAAGATGGGGTGAGCCTTCACCTCGGAGGCGCCTCCCTGAGAGCCGAGCCTCTCGTTGGGGTCTTTGGCCAGAAGCTGTGGGATCAAAAGATGGGATCAGAACTTATAAATAACCACCTTTATTTTATTCTAATCATGAATCACGATCTAATTAACATGATCAGATCTACATTTCCTGTACAGCTTTTCACACTTTACTCTCTCTCTCTCTCTCTCTCTCTCTCTCTCTCTCTCTCTCCCTCTTGCTAGCTGATTAGCTGCCGGCGCTGATATTATTTTCAGGTCATAACAATCAGCACCGTACCGGCATGAGGGCCGGCAATCACACACTAAAACGGTCTCTGTCGGATTTCTATCTTAAAACAAGGACTTTGGCAATCAAGGAGCACAAAAAGATCTTTATTCTCTCTTTTCTTTTTTTTTGAGCGATGGATTTTGTGAAGACTCTGGAAGAACCGGGAAGAACGAACACGACTGGTGTTATTTATTTGACTGTACGGATTCTTCGTGATGTCTCTGGGGGTTTCTTCTCACCCATCGTTAGGAAAAAAATGTAAACGTAAACATCATATCTGGATATCTGTAAAACTCCTTAAATCGAAGCTTGTTCCTGTTTGTCTCGTGTCCGTGTTGATGACCGAATGTCTTCCTCGCGTCTCACTCCACGGTGGTGTTAATAAGAAGCTCATATGAAAGTAAACACTCAGGACTTTGTAGAGTTTCATCACTATTTCTGTTTTTCTCTACAACACTAGAGGTGATAGATTCATAGAAAAGATCCAGAAAACAAAAACGCTTCTTTTTCTCCACACAGATGTTTGTGTGTTCAGAGTAAATGTTGATATCAAACCCATTTCTGTTCTCTGAGAAGCTCCGAGTGTTTGTTCATCTAAAAAGCAGCTCAGATTTATCTTCAACACTAAAATTCGGTGTAAGATTATCAACAAAACGCACGTCTAAAACACACTGAAAGAACGACAGCGTCCTGATTTATTTTAGAGTAGATATTCTGAAGAACGTCATGGAGCTGCTGACCATTTTGCAGAGAGACTTGGCGTCCTCCGTGAACTTGCTGGAGTACTCTTCAGCCACCTCTTTGACGAGTCGCTCCACTTCCTCACGCTTGATTTTCTTTTTACGCTGCTGGAAAGGGGACTGACCCTCGATCATCTCGTACAGCAGGCATCCCAAAGCCCACCAGTCCGGACTGAACGTGTACCGCTCGTTCTTCACCACCTCTGGAGCTGAGAAGAACAAATCCGTTAGCAGATTAGAAGCAGATCGCATCTGTAACTCTCGACTCTGACAGGAAATCCTTCTAAACCAGAACAAATGCTCAGGAAGATGCTTATTTTAAAAAGCCATTGAACATTAAATTGCCTCCATGAGTGTGTTACTTTAAAAATGGAGTAAAAACATTAACGCTTGATCACGGGCAGGCACTAAATTCCAGGGGTTTCGTTACCACGATGTAAAGTGGGCGTGTTTCCGGAGGTCTTGGAAAAACGTCCTCTTTCAAAAAAAACATCATACTACGAAGGACATAACAGTCATACATGCAGATTTATTTTAGAAAACAAATAAACAACCAAAAACTACAGTTAGGGTTAGGATTAGATTATCAAATAGGCCACACCTACCCGATGACGCAATATCTGTTACGCTGTACTGAAATCCTTGGAAATAAGTGCCTGCCCTTGATCACGCTCTGTTTCTCTCTGACCGGCAAAAGACCCAGAAGAAACTCCACAGTTTCCGAACAACGAAAACAAAACAGAATTTTACTCTGTATTTATTTTTTCAGGATTTAAAAAAACTCAACCTGGCAACAAGCAAATGTGGGGTTTTAGTAACTTTAGCCGGATCTCAGCTGGATTTAACATAACGGATGTCGGGTTTTATTGTATTTCTATAACTCGACGCTGCATAGCATTGAAAAACAAGAGCGGGAAAAAAAAATCCTCAGCGACGATCTTAAAAAGTCATCCCATGACGATTAGACGCTGTAGCAAAAGCTAAATACGATCCTTGTAACGGAAACGGCGGGTCGTGTTCGCGGTATCCGCGACAACGACATGAGTAGATACGAAGGAAGTCGCCTAAGAATTTTTACTTGTATGCAAAAAATACTAATAATATATTCATTAAGAAATATATATATTTTTTTTATTCTTAATACTTTATGTTTTCTATTTAGAGCAGATTTACTCCTAAAACACGTAGAAGGAAAAACAGTGCTGTATAACAGCGATGAAGCGAACCAGTCTTCATAAACCTCTTTGTTTATCTGTTCAGAGATCTGATTGCGAAAGTATTCGCACCCTGTGCTGAGAAAATATTTCCAGGAGAGAAAAAAAAAACAGGGTCAAATATGAAATAAAGAAGGAGCAGATTTTGATCGCTTCCTGAGTGAGTTTATTGCTCTCTTTTGCCCCCAAGAGGATTTTTGAAAAACTTTTTTTTTTAAACGAATTACAACCAGAAAGACAATTTTACTGAGTAAAAGCATTCATTTATATTTCTGTGTTAGACATCTCTGATTTAAAAATAAATCTTGATGAACAGTGATGCAGATTTCAGAGCGGGTTCTTACCCATGTACCCCACGGTTCCTACGCGCCCTTTAATTGTCTGGCCCTCTGGTACGTGCACAGCCAGGCCCAGGTCTGATATGCGTATGTGACCTGAGGAGAAAACAGTGAGATGTGTCAGGACATGAGAAACATCATGATGTAAGAACTTGCTTAATCCTTCATGTTCCGGATAATCCAGATATGAACATCAAGTTTCTTCTGAGTCATGGATCGTATCGGTGCGATCGACACATCAGTGTGCCACTGCTTGTGAATGTTAAACATGTCAGACTCGTCCTCGCGATTAAGGTCTTATATGTAAATAAATCTACCGTGCATTAAAGACTACGGCGGCACTATCAGGGAATCGTATTTATAGACAGCGGACGCTTCCTGCGGAGTCGTTACGCTCCCGTTTTTAGCAGCCGGACATTTTTTTTAGCACCGTCCTTGCGCGACAAGCCACACGGAGGACGGAAGGATGGAAACGAATCTTCGGAGACGTCCCCAGGGAGCACGGTGACGGTGTAGGACAGGATGCAGGCTGTCAGCTCGGTGCTGGACGGCACTGTTACACTAGCAGGGTCTAGGAGGAAATGTAATGTGCTCTGCGCCCCCTTGTGGTGTTCTTGTGGAACTGATCGGAATGAAACGAATACTAGACCATGTGATTTCTGTTAAGATCTAAAGCAGCGATGATCTGAAGTTACGGATAACGGACGAGGAGAAATTCAGCTTTACCGTGATCATCCAGCAGTATGTTCTCCGGTTTCAAATCCCTGAGAAGAAGGAAGAAAAAAAAAAAAGAGTCAGATTAAAATATATAACAGATATTTCTGCATGAGGAGAACGGAAGCAGTGTGTAAACTGACCTGTAGACTATCCTCTCTCTGTGCAGGTCCTCTAAACCACAACAGATCTCAGCAGCGTAGAACACGGCTCTCTTCTCGTCAAAGCCGGCTTCCCCCATGTGGTAGATGTGAAACTTCAAATCTCCTCCGTTCATCAGCGTGAGAACCAGGCACAGCGCGTCTTTGGTCTCGTAGGCGTACGCCAGACTCACCTTAGTCAGAAGACAGAACAGTGATCGATCGTGAGGTTCCATATTTTCTCAGTAAACTGGTCATCTTTCTCATCGGTTCTTGCCTAGCAGCCGTTCTATATACAGTATATATATAACGACTGCCCCCAGGGGTGCGTAGACTTTTGCTCATATAGAGTAGTTACATGGCAGAAATAAAGCATCTAAAAGCACACGAGCGTGGCGGTCGGGGGTGCGCAAACTTTTGTACATGCCTCTTCTACTCGTTTCTATTTTTAATACTCTTGTTTTTAAAACCTTTAAGCGTTATCTGATGTCGACCTGTCACAAGATCAATCTAAAGATATTCTAAAAGTTACATAAAGAGTTAAACGTTAAAGCTCATACCTGCAAACTCTGAAAAAGGTGACAAGGTTCGAAATAGAAAAATTTCTATTTCTAAAAATTCCCCCCCCCCCAAGAAAAATTGAGAACTTAAAATGAAGCACTCTGACAAGAACATAAAGGGAAAAGACATTTGCTTCAAGTCAAAAAAGCACTTTTATAAATCCTATTTTTACCAAAATTTCTTGGAAATAATTTTTCTCTGTACAATTTGAGTGCCTTGGAACCTTAATAAATTGATAAACACAAATATTGCTATTTCTTTTGTTTTTTGGCCGCCAAAAGCCTTTCAAGTGCCGTTTTCGTTGTTTAGCGATGTGTCTCTTTATTGCTTTTTGTTCGTCCCCACGGCTTGAAGTGAGGGACGAAAGAGGTGATTGTCTTATCTTGCTTCTGAATGCTGATTGGTAACAGTGTTTAGCTCAGGAGTTATTGACTCAGGAAACTCCAATCTGTGAATATGTGACCAACTTCCTGCTCCTTCAGTTCTCTCCAGAGCTGGAAAGCTGATCCTATATTAACACGTCCTACTCAGTTTTCTGAAGCATTTCTTAAACATCCGAGACCCTAACTTTAACTCCGACACCGAAGGAGACGACTTCAGTGGTTTCAGTGCACAGGAGGAGGAAGATAGTGACCAATGACTTTCTTGGTAAGCTGCTGTTTACTGCTAATTTTTTATTTTTTGTTACAAGCCGTGTTTCGTTAAAGCCTGTGTAAAGTTAATTTGTTTCGATGTACCTGTAGGCACCTTATAGACATGTGCGGCTTATTTATGTTCAAAATGATAATTTTTTTTTAATTCAGTGGGTGCTGCTTATATTCAGGTGCGCTAAATAGTCCGGAAATTACGGTAGCTGTGATTTTTTTTTTAAAGCAAAAGTCTAAAGGAAACACTTACGACGAACCGACTGTTGACTTTTTCCAGAATCTGCTTCTCGTTCAGAGCCATGGATTCGCCTTTTCTCTTTTTGATGCGTTTCTTTTCTAGCTTCTTGCAGGCGTACATCTTCCCCGTAGCCCGGACCTGACACGCGCAGACCTGCAGCACAAAGAAGAAATTCGTGAACGAGACGGAAAGTAGACGAGCAGAACAGTCAGTTTGGTGCTTTAAAAGTTACCTTTCTGAAAAAACTGGGAAAGTTTTTTTTGTTCTTAAGATATTAATAGAGTCATTAAAGTAGGATGAGCTATAGGTGGTGTCAGGTGTGTATAAAGAGTTTTCTATGTGCTTTATATAAACACACACACACACATATGTACAGCAGATTCCTCTTTACATTCACATCTCACACGTGTAAATAGAGAAGCGAAACTCACCTCACCGAAGCCGCCCTTTCCCAATACCCTGTACTGACGGAATGTGTTTTTTGTAACTGGTTGCCTGTTAAAGACAAAAAGACGACGTCACTTCTTGTTGTTATCGTATATAACAAGCTTTATACAGTGTGTACAGCAGATATATGAAGCGTAAAGATCATCGCTGGGATTCAGTAAGGTTTTAAATCCAATCCAAACATCTCTGCATGTTTATTTGATGCTTTCTGAATGACTTCAGGCTGGGTTTCATCCAGACTCCCCAAGCCTGAAGTTTTCTTTCAGGGAGAAACGAACGCAGATAAACAGCAGGGTTCACATCTGGTTTGCGTAAGCGGCAGATTCGGGAATAAAAATCTCTGAGGCTGAAGGAATTATTTAGAGTTTCTCAGGAACGTTAAAAGTAATTAGCGTCACGTCACCTCGCGTCGTTTCTATTGGGTGATTTTAACGAGACAAAAATCAGCAATAAATACGTCGCAGCCAGGAAAGGAATTAGGTTTAAATTCGCCGAGCGAAGCCGAGGGGCGCGATCGTACCTCTCGAGCCATTTCCACTGGAGGAAGCGGTTGAAGAAGATGCTGTCGAGGTAGTCGGCAAAAGGAGCCACGCTCAGGTAGTCATGGATCAGCCTAGAGCACACACACACACACACACACACACACACACACACACACACAGAATCATCAGGTTTTTATATCAACTAACAAAGCGTGAAGACATTTTTTTAACGTCTTGAAACGGAGACTTACTTGGTGCACTCCATGAAAAGTTCTTTACACGCCTCCTGTTCCAAGCGCTCAGCGCATATAGACACCATCTCCTCCGTCACCTCTGGGACGTGGTCCTCTGACTGCACACACACACACACACACACACACACACACACACACACACACACACGGTTTATTTGTGAGGACCATCCGTTGACATTAATTATGTAAACAAAGCCAGTTAAAGGTGGGGTCTCCGATTTTTGAGAAATGCTTCAGAAAACTGAGTCGGGCCGAATAATAAACAAAAATCAAAACAAAAACAAAACAAACGTGTAGCCAATGAGCAGAAAGGGGCGTGTCTTGTCAATATGGGCGGAGAGAGTGTTCAGTGCGCATGTGTGACATTAGCAGAAAGCGGTTTTAACATTGACATGGAGGATAAAAACAAAGAAAGAAAGTGAAGAAAGACTTACGATAAGGTAAGAAGTAGGACGTGTTAATATAGGATCAGCTTTCCAGCGCTGGAGAGAACTGAAGGAGCAGGAAGTTGGTCACATATTCACAGATTGGAGTTTCCTGAGTCAATAACTCCTGAGCTAAACGCTGTTACTACACAAATAACACCTCTTTTCTATCGTAGTAATGTAGAGACGCAGCTACAAACGTGTTTTGTGTAGTAACAGTGTTTAGCTCAGGAGTTATTGACTCGGGAAACTCCAATCTGTGAATATGTGACCAACTTTACTTAAGACGCCGAGGCGCTTTTTTCCTTCTCGATAGGTGAGTAACGTTGGTTTTGCTTTGTTACACAGAACTAATATATGCCTTTGTCCTTTACATGATTATGCTTGTGAGTCATTTTTGCTTGTTTGTTTATCTGCAATCGTATTGTTCTTCCCTTCAGCTATGATAAAGACACGTTTCTTTCCATTAGTTGCCTGGGTTACGTATGTATGTATGTGTGGGCGGAGCTATCGATACAGGGGTGGGACCCATTTGGGTTAGGGGCGTGTTTGTTTTGGTGATTTCAAATGTCGACATTGGCTTTCAAAAATCGGAGACCCCACCTTTAATGCTATTTTTATTTGGCTCTTTTAGCTTTTATTAAGGCAATTTTTTTGGGGTCCCCACAAGTTGAAATTGTTAGTTAATCCTTTCCTTGTGAAGATGTTTGGTTTCGTTTCCACACAAACCCCATTTTCTCTGCACTCCAGCGTTGTAAAGACCTACCTTTGGATTTAAATATTTTTCCAGGAGCTCCTGTCCGCACACCTTCCTCTTTTCGTCTGGGGTCACTTCGTACTCCGCCTGCGCACGAAATCAAAAGACTGGTACATTTCACAGGAAGGTGGAAAAGTGGCAGAAACACCTTCAGTTAACGAGCTAACAAGAACATCGAGAACTTCACGAATGTCGTGTACAACAGGGACTTACAGGGAAGTTACACTTAAAAAAAAGTAAATAAAAAAAAGGATTCAAACATCTTTTGCGGATTCGGAGTCGGAACGCAAAAACGTCCCCGGAACCATGTGACGTTACCATGGTGATATCGTGATGATGATGTCATTGGGTTTGCACAACAGTCTGATCGCACACAGCCGATCTGATGTTAAACCCTTTAACGATACGACGCAGCGTGATCCAGCGACACGTACCGTCGAAATATCAAGTGTCACAATGTCATTTTTTTAATCTTCCACGTACCTGAGCTCACAGACGCCTGTGATTGGCTAGTGCTGCTGTGATTAAAAAAGAGCAAGCCCCGCCCACTCTCAGAGCACGGCCAGTTTTGCACTTTCGCCTCTCTTCAGGATTTGAAATCAACATCTACCGAGACTTAATTTATTTTTTTTAATAATTAAAACCTGATTGGACGGTAAAAAATAACGTACGAATTATTTTTAAAATAATTTTTGAAATTAAGTTTAACCTACAAACTACACGATGATCCATTTTCATGTATCGTAAAACAAAATTCAATAAAAAATTCTCACAATGTCTTTGTATTAATCATATCACAAATGCCACCCCACCCCCGTCCACAACCGCCTTCATCTTTGTCTTTTTTTCGTATTTCCTGCACAAAATGTCAACGTGGCATGGCAACTTCCTCACCCTGTGAGCTCTGTACACACGTACACACTCAAACACAACAGAACCAGGGGTCAGAAAACAAAAACAATCGCACTTTTGCTGGAGCGCAAACAGATCTACAGAAAGTCCAGAGATCGGACTCTGATTCAAACTCTGAGTAGATATAAACAATCAGAACCAATGCAGTGAAAAGCTTCACTGTTAGACCAACACACACACTCACACACACTCACACACACACACACTCACACACACACACTCACACACACACACTCACACACACTCACACACACACACACTCACACACACACAAACACATACACACACTCACACACACAAACACATACACACACACTCACACACACAAACACACACACACACACTCACACACACACACTCACACACACAAACACACACACTCACACAAACACACACACAAACACACTCACAAACACACTCACACACACTCACGCACACACACTCACACACAAACACACTCACACACACTCACACACACACACTCACACACACAAACACACACACACACACACACACTCACAGACACACTCACTCACACACAAACACACTCACACACAAACACACTCACACACACACACACTCACACACACTCACGCACACACACTCACACACAAACACACTCACACACACTCACACACACACACTCACACACACAAACACACTCACACACACTCACACACACACACTCACACACACAAACACACACACAAACACACTCACACACACAAACACACACACACTCACACACAAACACACTCACAAACACACTCACACACACTCACACACACTCACGCACACACACTCACACACAAACACACTCACACACACACACTCACAGACACTCACACACACTCACGCACACACACTCACACATAAACACACTCACACACACTCACGCACACACACTCACACACAAACACACTCACACACACACACTCACAAACACACTCACACACACAAACACACTCACACACAATCACACTCACACACACACTCACTCACAGACACACTCACACACACACACACTCACACACACAAACACACTCACACACACAATCACACACACACACACTCACTCACACACACACACTCACACCACACACACTCACACAAACACACTCACACACAATCACACTCACACACACACTCACTCACAGACACACTCACACACACACACACTCACACACACAAACACACACAAACACACTCACACACAAACACACTCACACTCACACACACAATCACACACACACACACTCACTCACACACACACACACTCACACCACACACACTCACTCACACACACACAGAGTCTTGGTTTCTTGGTGGACAGTAACACACACTATGGGCTGTACAGTGTAACAGTAACACACACTAAGGGCTGAACACTGTAACAGTAACACACACTAAAGGCTGAACACTGTAACAGTAACACACACTAAAGGCTGAACACTGTAACAGTAACACACACTAAGGGCTGAACACTGTAACAGTAACACACACTAAAGGCTGAACACTGTAACAGTAACACACACTAAGAGCTGAACACTGTAACAGTAACACACACTAAGGGCTGAACACTGTAACAGTAACACACACTAAGGGCTGAACACTGTAACAGTAACACACACTAAGAGCTGAACACTGTAACAGTAACACACACTAAGGGCTGAACACTGTAACAGTAACACACAATAAGGGCTGAACACTGTAACACTGGATCCACAACCAGGTTGCCGCTAAACGACTCTATCGGGAACAGTAACGGACTCCACTGTGAACCGACTCGTATAAACGCTGACTGGCTCTGTTACGAATGCTAACTGACTAAAGTACGACTCTAGATGCCACAAACGCAGCTTCACTGTTTACACTTGAAACTATTTTCCCACAGTCAGCTTCGTGCTTCGCGTACGTGTCACGTTACGCTGTCGCCATGGCAACCGTGGGACATACCCCGAGCGGAAAGTTTTGTAACGAGGCACGCAAAAATTATGTCTTGTTTTATAGTGTTGCTTCATGGGAAAAAAAAAACAACCACTGGTCCTTGTACCACAGAGTCATGCAGCGGTTCTTACCACAGCATCCAGGAACTTGACGCAGCGCCTAAGCTCCGGTCTGGTGTCGCAGAACTGGCGGAAGAGCACACGCCCGATAGGCTGCTTCTCACACAGGCTGTTGTAGTCCTTTTCTGTGGAAGTGAAGGATGATGGGAATCAGTGAGTAAGCATGTTAAAAGAGATGCCTTGTAACACACACACACACACACAATAGTACATAGCTGCACAAAGCAAATGCGTAAATATCATCGCAGCCAGTCGATAAACACAATAAAAATCAATAGCACTCTCTTCTCTTCCTCCTCACTCTGCCTGTAAAAGAAACCTCAGGGACACGAGCATTACTCGACTGCACAGGAAAAAAAAAAAAGAAAAACGGATGTGAGCAACAACATCAGCATCAACATCAACATCGTCTACATCCTGCCGCGGGCTTGACGGCTCGCTCTGCGCTCACGGATGTTAGCGTAAAACGGAGGAAACGTGTCAGCTTGTACGCTAGCACCTGCGCCTCGAAAAAGTTTGCATATCATTTCATTATTTATTTATTTGTTTATTTTAACAGATCGACTCACTGGGCCACTCAGGAGTACACACTCTGACCCCGAGAGCTGGGAGCTACGCCAGCATTCGCGGTCCGAGCGATACGAGCGATACGGGCGCTACGAGCGGCACGCAGGGGATCGGGGCCCGGGGGCGGATGTGCACGCTCTGCTCAGGTGGACGGTGAAAGGTTCCAGGGTTTTACAGAAGCAAATGGGAATGTGTGTGGGCCTGCATCAGCTCAAGCAGCCGTGTGTGGGAGGCTGGTATTGATAGCAGCGCTGCATAAATATGTCGAAAGCTCTCGAGCCCTTCCTGCGCAGCTAGAACATCTACAGGTGCATTTTTTTTTTCTTTTTTTCTTTTTCCTCCTCGACGCACTTTTTTTTTACGACTCACTCAAACGGCTCGCGTCAAACATCAGGGTGCGTGCAGTTCGTTATCTTTACACCGAAATCAGGAGGGGTTTCTTTCGAACAGGAATCTGTCTGAGGTCATGTGATGAGCAAATCGAAAAAAAAAAAAAAAAAAAAACGAGTTTTAAGCATCAATAATCGCTTTTTCAGGGTTTCCTGACTTGCTTCGCCTCTCCGTCCGCCTGCGCGATGATAAAATCAAATCTACGGCGAGGAGAAAAAGGACTCAATGTCAGGAAGACAAATTGGAGGCTCATTAACAGTCTCCGTATAACAACAGCCACATTGACTGAAGGCCCTCGGGCCCTTGCGTGGAAGCCGAGGGACTATAACGGCTCGACGAACAGAAATCTAATCTGTTCATATCGGACGCTAAAAGGTCAGCAGTTAGTCGGGAGGCAAAGAGGAAGTGAGAGAAAAAACAAATAATAACAACGAATAAATACATATTAAGAAAATAATACAATAAAAGAATTCACTCGAGTCTCTTTATAAATCAATAGTATAAATAAATTAAGGAGTTGAAATCATTCAAAGTTGAAACGATCCTTGCGACACGAAACATTTCGCATTAACACACGATTTTCTGTTGTTTATGTTGCTAAATTGTGGAAGCTGAACGTTTCCTGATTTGCTAATCAAAATGACTCGCATGAGTGTTCTCGTAAAAAAGCTGCAATGATTCATAACCTGTAGACGGGGTTCAATAACCGGTCCTTCAAGTCTGAATAAACGGGAGATCGTTTGATCCTGCAGTAAAACAGAACACTGACGTGGGATTTTCCTCTTCGGTAAAAGAGGAAAATCATTTTTAAATCAAAACATTTTTAAAATAATTTGTATGTAAATTAATTCTGTACTGATGATGACCTTCATGTACGACACAATATTTACTGACTGACTCACAGACTTTATGACTGACGGATGTTATAACTCACTTACTGACTGACTGACTCACAGACTTTATGACTGACGGATGTTATAACTCACTTACTGACTGACTGACTCACAGACTTTATGACTGACGGATGTTATAACTTACTGACTGACTGACTGACTCACAGACTTTATGACTGACGGATGTTATAACTTACTGACTGACTGACTGACTCACAGACTTAATGTTTTACTTACTGACTCACAGACTTAATCAGACTTTGTTTAATTACTGAATGGTTGAAGGACTAACTTAATTGATGTACTGACTCACAGACTTACTGACTCATACGTAATGTTTTTTTTCTGACACACCGGAGAACTGATTTACTGACTTAAGGACTGACTGACTTAATGACTCCAATTTAATGTCAATCATTCACAGGTGTACTGACTCATGGATTTACTGACTTAATGAATGACTCACACACTGACTCCAACTTAATGAATGACTGACTCACAGATTTACTGACTTAATGACTGACTTGCAGACTGACTCCAACTTAATGAGTGACTGTCTCACAGATTTACTGACATAATGAATGACTCACTGACTGACTCCAACTTAATGAGTGACTGACTAACAGATTTACTGACTTAATGACTTTTTACAGACTGACTCCAACTTAATGAGTGACTGACTCACAGATTTACTGCCTTAATGACTGACTCACAGACTGACTCCAACTTAATGAGTGACTGACACAGATTTACTGACTTAATGACTAACTCGCAGACTGACTCCAACTTAATGAGTGACTGACACAGATTTACTGACTTAATGACTGACTTGCAGACTGACTCCAACTTAATGAGTGACTGACTCACAGATTTACTGACTTAATGTCTGACTCGCAGACTGACTCCAACTTAATGAGTGACTGACTCACAGATTTACTGACTTAATGAATGACTCACAGGCGTACTGACTCATAGATTTACTGACTTAATGACTGCCTTAATGACTGACTCAATGACTGACTCAATGACTGACTCCAACTTAATGAGTGACTGACTCACAGATTAACTGACTTAATGACTGACTCACAGACTGACTCCAACTTAATGATTTACAGACTCACAGATTAACTGACTTAATGACTGACTCAATGACTGACTCCAACTTAATGAGTGACTGACTCACAGATTAACTGACTTAATGAATGACTCACAGACTGACTTCAACTTAATGAGTGACTGACTCACAGATTTACTGACTTAATGAATGACTCACAAGCGTACTGACTCACAGATTTACTGACTTAATGACTGACTTAATGACTGACTCACAGACTGACTCACAGACTGACTCCAACTTAATGAGTGACTGACTCACAGATTTACTGACTTAATGACTGACTTAATGACTGACTCCAACTTAATGAGTGACTGACTCACAGATTTACTGACTTAATGACTGACTTAATGACTGACTCGCAGACTGACTCCAACTTAATGAGTGACTGAGTCACAGATTTACTGACTTAATGACTGACTTAATGACTGACTCCAACTTAATGAGTGACTGACTCACAGATTTACTGACTTAATGACTGACTCACAGACTGACTCCAACTTAATGAATGACTGACTTACAGATTTACTGACTTAATGACTGACTCACAGGCATACTGACTCACAGATTTACTGACTTAATGACTGACTTAATGACTGACTCACAGACTGACTCCAACTTAATGAGTGACTGACTCACAGATTTACTGACTTAATGACTGACTTAATGACTGACTTAATGACTGACTCACAGACTGACTCCAACTTAATGAATGACTGACTTACAGATTTACTGACTTAATGACTGACTCACAGGCATACTGACTCACAGATTTACTGACTTAATGACTGACTTAATGACTGACTCACAGACTGACTCCAACTTAATGAGTGACTGACTCACAGATTTACTGACTTAATGACTGACTCAATGACTGACTCACAGACAGTCTCAACCACTGTTTTAAGTCTTTCCATCCACTCCAAATGTATTGCGCTGACACAGTTCATGACAATTGGGATTTCATGTTGGTTTCTGTGGCTTTGGTGTTGGACTTTAGTGTTGGACCTGCTGTTGAGTTTCTCCTCTATATGATCACATTCCACACAAGACCTTCTGATCCTGCTTCTGTTTCTCCAGGAGATCATTTCATGACTGTAACCTGAATGTAAGTTTGAACCCGTGTTCTGAAAAAATCCAAAGGTTTCTTTTTTTGGAGAACTTGCTACAGTTTCCAGAAATCTCGTAGGCACTAAATATGACAAGCGAAGATCTATACATGGTGTAATGGAGAGTTTCTTCGACTTTTCCACGCTGCTGATTGTTCATCTTAATTTTACACCAGTGCCAAAAGAGCAGAAGGAGGAAATGTGTCGGTCAGCGTAAACAGGACGAAGGAAAACCCATTAATGGGCAAAATTGCTGAGCAGGTCCATTTATTACACAAAACTTATCAGGAATTTCCTAGTGTTATGCCACACACTGTAACACAGGAAGAAGTCTTTACAGAGGCAGCGTTCTCACAGGAGGTCCAAATCGCTTCGTTCATGAATCCTGGAATACAAAACCGCCTCTGTTTCGCTGAACAATCAAGGCTTTGATTAAAGGAAAAAAAAAAAAAAAAAAAGACTTTTCTTAAGAACCAGCTATTAAAACTATTATGGAATTTTATTTAAA
>NC_083476.1:21043741-21051241 GCF_030014155.1 Tachysurus vachellii
TTGTTCGTTCGTTCGTTTGCCGCTTCACCTCCGCGATCTGTTCGTGGAACTGATTCAACCCAAAATCAACTGCGAAATATTCGCTTTCAGTTCCACATGAGAACTTCTGCGCCGCCGAGCCGAGCCGTCGCCCGCTGTCTTGCAAGCAGCAGAGCGAACAACATCATGCACGACTTCCTCTTTTTGGCCTTGCCACAGTTTCCTCTCCACCTAACTACAGAAGACTCGATCTGCCACAGCATAGGGAGTGTTTTTTTTAATGGCTCAATACAGTAGTACGGCTTCTTTGTTCCGTTTGATATCACTTCCCAAATCTTTAATACATGTTTTTTATTTTTGCAAAAACATGTCACCGTCTGACCGCAATGGCGTTGTGATGCGGCGTTATTTAAACCGTTGGCATTAGAGATCATTTATAGCGTTTTTTTGATAGACAACTTTATCTCTTATCCTTTATCCTAGGATCCTTTATTACAGAAGTCCTTCGTAGTCAGTATCTGTCCTGTAACTCTTGTAACCGATTTCTTATGGATGCTGAATTCCAGGATCTCTGTCGGGTTTCTCGTCGGTTCGTCTCTACCGAATCCTTTGGACAGAATAGTTACTGAAACTAAGACGGAGGAGTTTTCAGGTGCTGACTGATACTGCGGTGTGTTCGTTTTTCACACGTCAACAGTTAAGAAACCACAAAAGTTCAGTCTCTTCTCCTGCGATTAACTACTGCCAAAACTCATGCAGGTTGGTTTAGTTTTTCAAACTCTTTTTTCAAACAATCTCTTTCGTCACTGAAGACATCGAGAAGTTTCCGTCTTCCTGAATCAGGTAGTGCAGAGTTGCAAAAGCAAAGCGTGATGAAGCTGTGACCTCAGAGAGGTGGTGCATGTGCAGCTCTGCGTGTGCTTTGGTTTTTATCTCGCATTTTATGTCTAGGGTTACAGAACCGACGCTGACGAGCGGACAGAAGGAGATCCGCGCGACATAAATAACAGAATCCTATTAATGAATAATCATTATACCTGATATGAAAAGGATCCGCTAACATTTACACTCGCCGGTCCTTTAATTATCCAATCAGCCATTTATTATTGTTATTAGCACGATACATGTCGAGAGCTTTGAGAAACGCTGCGATGATGAGAAAATTCAGAGAAAAACGGGTTCGAGATGACACAACGGCAGCTTATTAAAACCGTGTGGAGCAGAAAAGCAGCTCAACACCATGAGTGCTAGAACCTGCCAGGAAAAGAACCTGATACGATGTCAGAAAAAGGCAGGAATCTGAGGCTATCTGAGGAAAACCATGGTCTTCGACTTCATCTGTATGACTAGTTAAGGACATAAATGCCCCTTTTCCACCAGAAAGAACCGGGTGCTGGTTCAGAGCTAGCGCTGGTGATGGTTCAAAGTTGGTTCCACTGACGAACCTTCTAAGAACCGGTTTGCCTTTCCATCAGTTAGAGAGCATCACAGAGCCGAGTCTGACGTCACTGTATACGTGTCACGTTACACAGCAACGTTAGCGCAGCAGCGACAAACACAAACACAACATCAACAATGGCGGATGTTGCTTTACTGTTAATGCTCATGGCTTTGTGAACCTACATTAACACCCAAACGCGGCAAATCCAACGTGTACGTGCAGCTCCGTGTAATCTGTATAAACGGAGGTTGTAATGGAAAAAGTACATAACGTTATTTTATCATTAACACAGAAAAAAGTTAGCCTTAGCATGTAGCTACCTACTATCATGTGTGCTGATAATGTATCATATCGCGGTAAAGTAAAAGTGTATTAAACATTAGTATACTTAAGGTACATTATCAAATGCGCTAACAGTAGCTCCGCCCCCCGGGCGCTAACAGTAGCCCCGCCCCCAGCCCCTGACGCAAGCGGTTCTTAAGTCTAGACCAGCAACGTTTTGGTGCTACTTAAGAACCACTTTTCCTGGTTCAGAGCCGGTGCTTTGGCTGTCGAAAAAGAAAGAACCGGTTCTAAATTAGGCTCCGAACCAGCACTCAAACTGCCTCGGTGGAAAAGGGCCAAAAGATGTCTGATCAAGCTGTGAACAGGTTCAGCTACAGCAAGCACTCGGATAATCGTTCATTACGACAGCGCTGAGATGAAAAGCATCGCGACAAGCCGAAACCCTAAAGGCCTAGCATCGGGTTCCTTTTGGGTTCCTGTCAGTCAGGAACAGAAATCAGAGGCTACGCTGGGCACCAAAACTGTACAGCTAAAAAAATCTGAGAAGCTTTTCTTTTCATCCCAGTTGTAAAGACAGTCGTTCAATTTTTCGACAAGGATCTATTTTGTTTACCTATAGTTTGGCGGAGCTCCTCACACAGGCTAATGTGAGGGAACTGAAGCATCTGTTTCCACTTCTTGCTCTTTCCTTTTCGGTTTCCACCCCCTCCTGCAAAGGAGAAGAGCAAAGATCGAATTAGACACAGGAACTATAAAGGCTGTAAAAGAATATTAGATTAGAAATAGAAATCGCATTTCAAAGAAATTACAGTGGGGGGCTGAATTCAGAGGTGAGGCTCGTATGAATACGCTTCAGCTTACGTGTCACTTCCAGTTACTGTACATTACTGGGAGAAGGAAAGACCAAGGAAAAGTGCTGGGACTTTGCGGTAGCGGCTGCGGAGACGAGACCCGCGCTCTGAATTTTAAAAATGTTAATAAAAATAAAAGTCTGTAGTGAGCAAAGTATCGGTCGACGTGGTCGATGATCTTTGATATGAAAATGACTGTATGCTTTATGTTATGAGGTGTTATAACATGACTTCCTGATTTAGAGGAAAATTAAAAAAAAAAGAAAATTAAATGAAATTAAATTAAAATGCAACAAATACGTAAATTGTGTGTCAAATGTCAAAAAATGTATAAATATTTAATAAATAAATAGAATTCATTTTAAATCATTTAATAAATTATTGAATTGATTATTTTTAGAAATGATACGAATATTCAGTGTCGATGCATTTAGTGCCATCATTACAACAAACAAACAAACAAATAAATAAATAAATAGATAGATAGATAGATAAATAAATAAATAAGTCTGCACTAAGCACAACCCCTGGTGTGAAGTTCCTACTGTGAAGTGTTTCCAATTAACATCCTAGACCGGATAACGGCGTTAACGACGACGTCGGGTTTTTCTACGAAGCCTCGACTCCTAAAATCAAACGATGATTCCAGCTCTAATTCAGTTCTGTCTATAATCGAATTCAAGAGCAGGTTAAGTGTAGCTAGCTGTTATTAGGATGCTGCAGAGGAACATCGCATCAGTCTGAGCGAAGCCGCCTGAGTGATTCGACTGTCTGCTCTGACTGCGTATAAATAATTCACGTGTTTCCAGGAACACGGACACAACAGGGCAGAGCGGATGTCAGTAATGTTTAGAGAAGGAAAACTCGTCCTGGGAAAGCGCCATGCAGCCATTTTCCTTAACGCCGGATACAGGAAGACGATTCACGTGAAGCAGGTTTACACGAGAGGAACACCGACGTGAGACGTGGACATGAAAACGTTAGAACTGCGGCGAGATCAGACGAGGGCTGGACGATAGCAACAAAAATATTACGTCGCGGTACTCAAATATGCTTCACTGACACAAGATACGTATATTAATAAATATAAATGAACATTTACGTCTATTTACTTTTTCCCAAAATTTCAAGAGAAAATTGTTTAAAAGAAAATTACGATAAGACTTTTTTTTTTAATAAATGTAAACGGTTGTATTTTTTATCTACAAAAAGAAGTTTCATTTTACAAATCTTTAAAAAAATTAAGAGAATATTTTAACAAATTTCTAACATTCAATGGGCAACTTTTAAAGATTCGTATTTTAAGAATTAAAAAAAAAATCATAACTAAATTTTTTTTAAAAATCGCAATATCTAAAAAGACGGATTCACACAAAATCACCGATCGGATCTGAAACGTTTTAAATAATTGCACAGGATTAAAGAATCAGATAAATGACGTTTAATACAACTTCAAGAACTGGGATTTCTTGATAAAAATTATTAAAATAAAAAAAAAAAATTTTCATTTTTTCAAACAATTTCATACAATCTCACAAAATTAAGTGCTGCATTTAAAGTGTCTACGCAATACTAGAAGATATGGACCTTAAATTAAGACAGAACGAGCTGTGAATTAAAGGAGAAGGTGCATTAGGTCTTGCATAAAGTTCTGTACTGTAATCTGGACACAAACAGGACACACCCTTCCCCTCAACCAATCAGAAGCCTGGCTGGCGCACGGCTCCGTACACGGTATCTGAGGACGTTATCTGAATATGGATCCGTCGTGTGAATTAAACAGACTCACAAATACTGACTCAAACAGATACCCACAATACCTGATTTCCAGATTTTCAAGATCTGGTGGCTGTGGGCGGAGCCTCTGTGTGTGAAACTGGTATAAGGTAATCTGTTTTACACATGAATAATTTATGGTCCCTAGTTCACAGCTTGGGGCGATGTAGCATGCCCAATCCACCTACTGGAATGTCCTTGGAAGCTTGGAGGAGACTGAAGAAGTTTCTAGTTGTTTCTAGAAAGTTCCTCTCAGGTGTATCAGGTATGGAATCCCAGTGGCTTTGAGATGGAACGTTGGGCAGTGCATTTAACATGACGTTATGTTACTTTTTTTAACCCATTCTACATCAAGCCACTAAAGTACATCCAAACAATGGTGTTCTAAAATCTTTGTTTCTGCCATTCAACTACGACTACAGAAACCTGATTGTTCTCCTGTTGAACCTCTGATGAGCTACGAATGAGAGCATATCGGTCAAACTGGTTTCCCAAAGCCTTTTTTCAAAAGCCTAAGTTCAGATCAAAGTGCTCAAATGTTCAATGTTCAATCCTCAATTCTCAACGCTCCGGCTTTTAACAATGATCGTTGTGTGGAGCTTCGTTTAGGAAATTCAACCCATGATTGACTTGACAAGCAGGTCAGAAATACAGGCTCTGTACGAGCTAAACCGAGCGTGTACGCATTCTTTATACGCGAGGGACGAGAGAAATACGACCGAGAACAAAGCAGTTTTAAAGTCTCTGGGAGTGAACCTGGAGACAATGTAAATAAACCTGACAGTAGCGTAGCGACCGAGCTAAACCTGGAAAACGGAGAGTTTAACAAGGGCATTAAATGTGAAGCTGAGAATCATACGCTAATAACTAACAATCGTAACATTTCCGAAGACGCCAAAACAAATAGAACGATAGAACGCGAACTACTAAGTGTTTCTACTTTACAACAAAATTTTGAGAATGAAAAACGATCACGTATTTGCTAACGATTAGAATTTTCTGTTTATTAACGAAACACACGTCACTCTTGTTAGCTACGATTAACGCTAGTTTGTTATTTCTTACGTTAGAGTAGCTGGAAACATTCGTTGTGAAATCTGCTGCAAGACAAGAAAAGTCCTGAAGATTCGACTGTGGTATAAAACCGTTACCGTGGTTAGAGAATCCTCCCCGAGACGCAAAACCGTAAAAAGATCGTGACGGATCATGTGGCACGTCCATAAACGAACGAGTTGTTACTAAAGAAAGGACGACGTATTGAAATTAAAATAAAATCCTGCCGTGTTTACGTAAAAGTAAAATCGTCAGAATCAGAATCAATGCTAAATAAATTCTATTACGTAATACAGTAGCGTGAATTCGGACGTCGCTACAGTTTAACTGTTCAAACGTCGCTGATTGACTCCAAACGCACACAATTCCCGTCGCACGGAAACCTTCAGCACGGCAACGGATCGAATCCCAGGATTTGTTTCGTGCACGTTTGCTTCACAGAGAAGAAAAGAGATGTTGTTCGATCTCCCAGCAGTTCGCTTTCCTTTCCTCGCTTTTCGAGTGACTGGTCCAGGTGCAGGACACAGTGACCTTGGCGTTAGGAAAAACGCTTTAACGTCAACAAGGCATGTGAGGGGAAAAAGGGGTCATGGGCTTTGTCCCAAACCACACGGTAGTACTGTACCATATAGTGTGTCAAAATAGTTTGCCAGTTTAGGTTACATCCTGAATAGCGACGTCCAGTTTTGGGGGAAAGTGTGCAATTTTTTTTATGATGCGTTTATCCAAAGGGTACAATTTCCTGTCCGGTTGTTGTTAAAAACTAGTTAATGACAGATTTTTAAAAAGCCTTGTGACTAAAAAAAAAAAAAAAAAAAAGGATATTCTGGGAACAGGGAAGTGTTCACATGTGTTAGGGTGAAACAGGAGGAAGAGAATAATCCTGCACTCTTTATTCCTCGACTCGTTATCGCAATATTGGCCTGCGCAGGAGGATACGATATGCAAATGACCTCTGGAACCAATCACAAAATGTTTTCATTATGTGCTGCAAGCAGCTTCGATGTTCCTGATGAGTGTTTTGTGGGTGTTTGATGAATCACCGGATTCAAACGATACGACTAAACGAATCATTTCGGTCAGATTTATAATAACGACACACCGATTACGGTTAAATCGACGATTTCTTATATTACAAAAAATCGAACCTTTTGACTATATCGTTCGGGAGTTTAGCGGAAAAAAAATAAAGCCGGACGAACGCTGATGATGCCGTGCTATTTGCAATTCAAACATGACAGTCAGTAAAAGAATAAGAGAATCAGAAATATGCTAATGATACCGACAGCAAAGTGTATATACTAATATGGAACGTATGGACAGTAATGCAAATAACATGCGCTGTTTGTTTACACATGCAAATAAATTGAATCCAAGTTCTCAGAAGGTCTGGAAGCGAATGCTACACAGCTCCTTCTGGGTTTCATACAACACATGGTGTTGTGTATATAAACTCTCAAGTGAAAAATCATTCACATATCTCATCATGACTGGGGAAATTAGACACAAACAAACAAAAACAGGTTCGAATGCCGGACAAAATTTTTATACGTTCCTGGGATTTATTTATTTTTTTTGGCTTAGCAAGAGGAAATAACTGAATCATGAGTCGCTGTCAGACATCAGATATCTCACGGTACAGGAAAAACAACCAGCATAGAAACGCTATATCCCGAATAACACGACAAGTCACGAGTGCAGCTTAAATAAAAACGTTCATGTTTACAGTTCTGATCGATCTTGTGTAAAACTTTTCTCCTTAAATCAGGTCCCGGTTAGTAGAAGCACAACACGGCGTGCGTTAGCGACAACCGTCCAGGTGACTAGAGATGGAGGGAAACAGCGACAGAAAAGTGTTCGCCCCGTCGTCCCGAAAGTGGGCGTGGCATACTCCGTCTGACCTGTCAATCAAAGCGACGCTACCCTAATCAATCACAAGCGTCTGTGTGAGAAAGAAAGCGGTCAGCAGTTTTCTGTGTGCTACACGGCATCAGCAACAAGTTGAAAAGTTTAACATATAACATATTTAATATGTTGAATTTAATTCGATCGTTTAAAAGAAAAAGTACGACGAGCGTTTAAAGACGTAAAGAGCGATACTGACGACGCTGGAAA
>NC_083476.1:21053741-21091241 GCF_030014155.1 Tachysurus vachellii
ACTACTGTCATTATTCATGCATTTTCTCCTATTACTACTGATATTATTATTAGGGGTCAAGCCCCGAAGGATCGTAGACACATATTGTTATCGTTAGTTTTCTTATTAATGGTGCTTGCAAATCAACATTATTACTATTGTGCCGGACAAAACTTCGGTGCGTAACTCTTGTCCCGCAGCTTTTGTCCTAGACCCATGAATGACGTTTCAAATTGACCGGCTCATTGAGGAGAGGTGTGCTATGACTTTTATAAGCGATCCGAGTACCAGTACTTCCGGTACCGGGTCTCAAAATGGCCTCTTTTCCCATAGACTCCCATTATAAACTTTGGAGGTTTATAAGTCGGCAAGCTAAGCTATCTACACCAAACTCAGGCCGAAGCTGGCCTGGGGTGAGAACAAACTTTTACATTTAGGGTGAGAACAAACTTTTACATTGGTGTACCGACTGGCCTTCCGGTTGTGCCGCAGCCCCGCCCCAAAAATATGCAAAATCAAAAAACTTTTTACAACATGGACATGTGACATATCAAAACACTCACAACAATGAGGGGAACTTTTTCACGTGTATTTTGATGACGTCACGTGATGTCACGTGTAGCCCCGCCCCCAAAATAAGCGAAATCAAAAAGTTAGCACAAAATGGACATGTCATATATCAAAACACTCCCGATGAGGGGAACTGACGTCACATGCAAGCACCATTCACATTTTCTTCAGGAAATGTACATTCTAGTTATTATTATAGAAGTCAATGGCAGCCCATAGAACCGTACGTAAGAAAGTTATGTAATTTGGCACACATGTAGAGGCCAGTCTTAGAAGTTACTTTGGTGTGTCTAGGACAAACCCTCTAGCGCCACCAACAGTCCAAAAATCCAATTATGTTCA
This sequence comes from Tachysurus vachellii, assembly GCF_030014155.1. Taxonomy (NCBI): domain Eukaryota; kingdom Metazoa; phylum Chordata; class Actinopteri; order Siluriformes; family Bagridae; genus Tachysurus; species Tachysurus vachellii. Next base: position 21,054,633 of record NC_083476.1, read on the forward strand.
TGTTCATAACTGCTGACTCGTAAGGCCTACAGACAAAATTCTTGCATATTTTGGATCCTTTGCTCATCAGAATCAGAATCAGAATCAGAAAGGTCTTTATTGCCAAGTATGTTTTCACATACGAGGAACACTTACACAAACACTTACACACACTTACACTTACACACACTTACACACACTCACACAAACACTCGCACACTCACTCACACGCACACTTACTCACACTCGCACACTTACTCACACTCGCACACTCACATACTCACACACACACTCACACTCACATACACACTCACATACACACACTCACACACTCACACTCACTCACACACACACACACTTACACACACACACACACTTGCACTCACACACACTTACACACACTCACTCACACATAATATAAATGACAGACAAACAGCTTAATACACTGAGCTTGTAAAGTAAACTAATAATGATGAATAATCAAACAATTATGAACTTAAATGTCGGTGATGTTAAATTTTATTCTTCTGTGATTCCAGAAAGAAATAAAAAATATAGCTGCAAGCAGCGATACCGGGGTCAAGCCGATCAGATGCGCTCAGAACATGTCGCTCCTCCTTCATGGTCCTTCATACCCCTCATACTGCTACTGTCATTATTCATGCATTTTCTCCTATTACTACTGATATATATTCAGTAGTAATAGAATTATTGATATAGTAATATCAGTAATTCTACTGATATTATTATTATTATTATTATTATTATTATTATTATTATTATTATTATTATTATTATTATTATTATTATTATTATTATACTAATACTCCTCCAGCTATTATCTCTCCCACCACCTTCACCTTTACTTCTATCACTCTTACTACATCTCTATTATTACTACAACCAATTCTACTCGTTCTAATACTCTACTATTACTATTACTGATGCCACTGTTAATACTCCTACTACTACTAATACTGACAATAACCTCTGTTGCAACTCCTAAATCTACTCATACTATTACATCCATTTTAATGCTAGTGTCTCTATTACTACTACCACAACCAACACTACTACTACTACTACTACTACTACTACTACTACTACTACTACTAATAATAATAATAATAATAATAATAATAATGATATTAATAAAACAATTTAAAGAAGACAATTTTTTATTTGTCACACACATATATTACAGCATATTTCAGCACATATATATATTTATATGTGTGTGTGTGAGACAAATAAAGGCCTTCTTCTTCAAATTGTTTGATGATGATGATGATGATGATGATGATGATAATGATGATTATTATTATTATTATTATTATTATTATTATTATTATTATTATTATTATTATTATTATTATTATTATTATCTGCAGTAATCGTATGTCTTGAGCTCTGACAGTAGGGGGCGCTCTAACAAACTGAACAGCCCTATGTAGGGTCCCTGTGTAGGGAGCACACCCGTATTGTGACTCGCTTTCTCAGCAACACGGTCTGAAAGTTGCACGTGCGTTAGCGTTTATTCCTGATTGTGAAGAAAATCGCAGCGATGGTTAAAAGAGCAAGTAAACGGAACACGTTCAATTACAATGTGAGCAGAAAGAAATTAAAAAAGAATATGATAAAAAAACAAAGGCCGAGGATTGAATGGTAAGAACAAAAGTGTCGGTGTTGGTGTGTTTACCCATTAGCTTAGCTTAGCTTAGCTTAGCTTAGCTTAGCGTAGCTTAGCTTAGCATAGGTTAGCTTTGCATACTTTAGCTTTGCATACTTTAGCTTAACATAGTTTAGCTTAGCATAGTTTAGCTTAGCTAGCTGAATGAACGGTTGCTTTAATAAGTGTTTGTGTTTATTAAACTGTAAGTGTTTGTGTTTATTAAACTGTAAGTGTTTGTGTTTATTAAACTGTAAGTGTTTGTGTTTATTAATCTGTAAGTTTGTGATTATTAAACTGTAAGTGTTTGTTAAACTGTAAGTGTTTGTGTTTATTAAACTGTTAAGTGCGATATGATTCTATATATCGATATCGTGAGAAATGATGCCAAGATATTATTTGTTGCGATATCAAATATAAAAATATATTATTTATCTTTATTATTAAAACAGATAAGACAAACGATTTTATCATCCTGTACTACTCATGTGTTTGACCAATTAAATGCTCTCAAGAACGTTTATGTCCCGCCCATGTGGGCGTGGCTTATGTTGGAATAACACCTTGTGGGTTTCTTTTGGGTTTTCTCTCTCACACACACACACACACACACACACACACTATTCCCTTTGTTAACCACAGCAGATCAGCATATACATTTGTTTTTGTTTCTGTAAAGCGATCAGATCCGGAAAGCTTGGAATCCCCACAAAACAGCCAAGCAGAACATGCGGGACATGGGCCTGGCGTTCGGGAGCAGACGAGTTTCTCCTACCACGAGCAAGGCGAGAACGTGTTTCTGTTCTTATTACATCATTTTTTTTTTTTTTATCATAGTTCTACTTCTTACGTCTGCGTTTCTTTGATTTACAGGCAGGTGACGAACCCGTGGCTCGAGTCCTCAAACCCTATGTTGTCAGAGGTGTGTTGTTTAAATGAGGTTCAGTCTTTACATTCGCTCATGTAGGAAATCTCTAGAGTTTAATTTAATGACTAGAACACTGAGCAGCAAAGGGTTTATTTCGCTTCACATAAGAAGTTAAATCAATTCTTTGCACTTAAACATCAGTTTGCTGTCGTATCATTTATGTTGTGTTGGTAATTTAGTTGTTCGACTTTGGAAGAGCTTTTTTTTTAATGTGATGTTTTCTATTAAATTTTTATTATCTTTATTTCATATGAAACATCTCATTAAAAAAAACAGCTCTTTCAAAGTTTAACAACTACACACACACACACACACACACACACAGTTAAGAAAATTGTAAAAATGACAATTTAATAAAACATCGTGAAAGATTGTAAAAAACTGTTTCTTAACTGTGTGTGTGTGTTTGTGTGTGTAGTTGTTAAACTTTAAAAGAACTGTTTTTTTTAATGAGATTTCTTATTAATTTTTTATTAATATCTATATTTAATATGAAACGTCCACTGAAGCTGATTACGACAATTAACCTAAATATACAAACAAACGAGTATCATCTCCGGTATCCAGCTTCGCTGCGTGTTCTGTCGTTTTGTTATTGGAAAACGATGCTCACGTCCTCCGTAGACTCCTTTCACAAAACGCCGATCATCCCTTTGTGTGGAAAAATGTCGGCACGTCGGTGATTCTCGTTCATTTCTGTGAGACGTTTGCTGTACAAGCGATGGTTACTATAGAAACGATAACACGGTCGATCGACAGCACGTTACAGTCCAATGTTGCTCAACACTTTCTGACCAATTAGAATCGAGCATTCAGGAAACGAGTGCAAATGACTGGAACGACTTATTCCTGAAATCCTGAGATCTCAAGTTGTTTTAATAATTATTTACTTCCCGTTAGCTGAAATTCTGCATACACATGCTTTAAGTATTAAAGTCTTGATGTGTAAATAATCAAGGAGACGATTGGAAAGAAATGTTTGTTCATAGGATTATGGGTAAAATGTCTTGCTTTCTTTGCTTCTTCTACCAGAAATGGAAGAAGAGGCCAATCTGCCGAGGAAGGACACCACGACCTGCTCGACCGATCTCATCGAATTCGTTCAGCACATGATCCGTGAACACGGCGAAGACTACAAGGTAAGAGGTGTCCGTGCGTCGAGCCGTAAACCAGCCGATGCGTCTCACAGTGTCTCACAGTGTTGTTGGGTCTCATTACAGGCCATGGCGAGGGACGAGAAGAACTACTATCAAGACACACCTAAACAAATCAAGAGGAAAGTGGACTTGTATAAGCGTTGTCATGCCGATGAGCACGCCACGTTCCTCGCCTCATTACAGGCCCAGACCTCATTGTGAACAAATCTCTTGCATCCAGATGGAAATTAGAAACGGCCTGCAGACGGACGACGGCTTCATGCCGGAGCTTTGTTGTGCATTGTGGTGTATATAATGTAAAAACTACATTTTTTTTTTTTTTTTTTTTGGGGAGTGATCCTGTTCTGCTCTATTGTTGTCTGTTGTCATATTACATAAGATTATATATGTACAAAAAACATTAAAGTTTTACTGACATCAACTTTTTTTTCTCTCCGTTTTAAATTTTCTCTGAAAAAAAATACAAAAGGCTTCATTTTTCCTGTCATTTTTCTTCTAGATTTTCCTTTTATATTGATGGCTCATGTTCATCCTGAAGATTTCACTTCTTCTCTGAGATGCTTTTCTGCTCACCTCGGTGGTAGAGAGTGCTGCATTGAGTTCCTGTAGGGTTCCTGTCATATCGTGCCGGTCAACTTGTTCTCTGAGGTGCGCATGTTCTCTCTGTACAGCGATAAAGTGACCGGAGATCGTGGCTTCTGCGAGCATAGATGTGACTAGATGTGGGCGTGTCCAATTATGAAGCGCCTCAGTGCACCAATGGGAGCGAAGATGCAGATATACATCGAATTTTATACAAACACAAAATCTCCCTCCTGAAGGTTTCATTTAAGTGGCGAGAAAACAGATTCGCTGTGACGTGGTACTGTACTTGCGCTCACCTGTTAATAAATGTTGTTACCATGATAACTAGGAGTAGGAAGGCCTACTGACTACTTCACAGTGCTTAAAATCGCAGTGCGTGTGAACGTAGCTTATTTAGGAGATTCGGCCATTTCTGGCTGCACGAATGAGCAGGTGTACGTACAGATGTTCCTAATTAACAAATAAAGCCTGGATTGTGCTCGATACTCGTTAGCAGTCTTATTTTAAACAAACACTGGCACCACAGAGCTTCCTGATTAGCCATGTATTATAATTATTTATTTTTCTTTGATGAACTGTAATCTCCACAAAATATACTGCCTCTGCTTTAACAACATTATTTACATCTAGACAAACTTTCAACACACACACACACACACAGTACACAACACTATAAACGTGACAAAACGTGAGGAGTCATCTTACTGGCGTCTGGTTAACCATGAACATAAATCAGTAGAACTTCGCATATGGAAGTGTAAACGTCAACGTCGACTTGTGCGGCGAGTGAATCCTTATAGCTTCCACGGTATTCGTACTGCAAACCTGATACGACGTTAAGGTAAAGAATCTAAATGTTTCTGAGGTATCAACTGTTAAAACACTGATTTCGTGCAGTATAGAAACAAGTGAACTAGCTCTAATACACGCGTGCAGGTACGCCAAAAAACATTCCAAACACTACGCAGGATGACGTTTGTATCCCGAAGGTGGACACGTAACGTACGGATAAATGTAGAACTGCAGGTATGTGTGTGGAGGCCTGGGAAAACCCTCTGGAACATCTCAAAACACCATGGGTCATGAATCGTACTACACGCTGTACACAGTGCACCTTAACGATCAAGATTTTAAATTTATTACTTTTACATTTTTAACATTTATTGCCTGCCTTATTGCCTTAGATACAGCTGGAGCTTGAGAAATTTCCATTGGAATGAATAAAGTATCCATCCATCCATCCAATCATCCGTACTGATCTTCCGTTAAAAACTGCACCGCTAATAAATTCTGGTGCGTCAGAAAAGTGCTATTACACTAAATAGTAAGTTCTAATCCAGATGATAGGGGAAAGGCTTATATACTCTCCCTTGTCAGTCAGAACAACACTAACCAATCATAGGTGTACATGCATTCCATGCCCTGCCCATCATAGAGTAACTCTTGTCAATCAGAACAACACTAGCCAATCACAGGCTTTTCTTCTGAGCGCTCTAATCCGACCGATCCAGCGTTGGACTGAACTCCGTTCACACTAACATTAATTCGGATTGATTCGCTATCGTTAATCTCCTTTAAACTATTTAAACATTGTTTACAGAATGCGTATATATAGCGCTCTTCTTTCTAGCAGCATCACAAAAGTCGTGAGAGATTGCGTAGGCTTACGTCTGACCGTAGCTATCGATAAACATTAACAAAGCGTGAAATTCAGAATGGGAGGACATTGCTAGCAAGGTTTAGCTGGAGTTGGAAGACATGAAACAAAGGTCTTTCTGCCGATATCTGTGATATCACGTTTCAGTCACGTGACGGGTTTCTTGTGGCGTCCATATTTGTGATCGTTAGCATGGAACATAACAACATGGTAGAGACTAAAGTATGTAGAAAGACTGAGTTTTTTTCAGAATATAGCTACAGATATATCCAGTGGGTTTTTCCAGTCTGCCACACATTCATTACACAGGTTACGATAGTTTATAGTATTGTTTCTGCAACAATAAAATGGCGTCACTTTCAGTCCTTGCAATCCTGCTGAGAAACAGCGAGTACTCACAACAACACCTTTGATTGTATCAAGCTTTTTCATCCTGAGACTTCATCGTTATCCTACAGATCCCTAATACACATCAATTTATTTATTTGTAATTACCCTATTATTACTAATGATATCATGTTAGGTCAGGAGTGTTAAATTCAGAAACAGAAAAGCAAACAAGGTCCATTTCAGGCGAAAGGAAGTGAAATGTGTGTTAGTTTAAAACCTTCCCTGAAGAAAACACAAATTTTTTGTTTCTTATTCTATATTTTCCTCTTCTGCTTTTGCTAGTTATGATCGGACTCTAGCTGAGCTAATCGAGCTAGTTATGATCGGACTCTAGCTGGACGAGCAGATCTTGAAGGTTCTGGAGACTGCAGGATTCTGATTCTCCCACAGAGCTGAGCTGCAGAAGGAAGAGCTTCCTCTGATCCGCCACCGAGCCTAGAAAGAGAGCGTCTCGAAGCTCGGACAGGCTCACAGCGTCCAGCTTGTCCTGAAACGGCGAAACAGGAAACACAGTGATCATTTTGGAGCTGTTAGAGCGTTCAGATATTTATAGTGAAGAGACACGACTCCTGGTTCTTCGCTTGGTCTCTCTGGAGGAACACTCAGAACTGAAAACTTTTGAAGCGTTTGAAGAGTTTTCTAGCATCATTTATTGTAAACTGTTATGTTAGATAGCTTTATATGTTTGTTTGCTAGTTACATTCTAGGACAACTGAGAAGTTACGCTGCCTGTAAAATATCAGAATTACAACATGAACGCACACAAAAGATTTGTTACTTAATGTAAGGACCATGATAGAGAAATAATCATGTGACTAATACTCTAGAATTATAGAGTTATGACAGGAATCATTTGAATTTTAGCTGTAATGTAATGAAGCGAAGGATCCAGGGTGATCACAGTCACTTGAATTTATTTACACCTCATTATGTTCCCGTGTTATTAAATGTGTACTAAGGTGTCGTGGTCACCTGTTTGTTTCCCAGTATTACAACTGGAAGTCGTGTGTCAATGCTGAGGAGGCGGTGAAGTTCGTCTTTAGCCAGCGGGAGTCGGCTTCTGTCTGAGGAGTCTACCACGTACAACAAAACGTGTGCTCTGCTCAGGAAATCGGCCCAGTACGCCCGCAAGTCCTCGCTACCTCCAACTGACAAGAAAAACACACCTCGTCACACGGCTGAGGTTTACGCACCGTCTTACTGACCTGCTTGGCAGCGGTGATTTTTCCACCTCGTCTTTGTGTAGCAGGCTTTGGAGGTTGAGTTGTGGATGCTAAGTGAGACTTGATAACTAATCTAACATGAATGTATTACTATTAAAAACCATATGTAGGAAGGTGTGTGAAGGCGGAGGAACATTCGATATACGCTTACTTTCTAGGAAGTCGAATTCGCAGACTGGCGTGTGGAGACGGATGAAGTTGAAGCCACGCGTTGGGGTGCACGTTCTTTTGCTAGCTGCTCCGTTTAGCTGCTGTAGAACGCTGCTTTTCCCAGCGCCGTCTAAGCCGAGTACGAGGACCTGCCTCTGTCTGCGCTCCTCTTCCTCCTGATACCACATTTAAAGGACACATGAAAACGGAATGACTTTAGCCTGTCAAATACTTCGCCTTCATTCATTCATTCGTTCATTCGTTCGTTCATTCATTCGTTCACCTAGTGCTAATTTAGACAAGTCAATTCACAGATGCTTCTGAAAGTAGAATGAAACCAAAGAACCATCAGGAAACCCACATGGATGTGTGGAGAACATGAAGAGCAACATTACAACCGTGTCAACGTGTCACTTTAGTCTGTCACCAGCAAGCCTAGAAAACTAAGCAGCCATTTTGAGGACCGGTAGCGACGACTTCCTCATCTAATCACCGAATATAGCAAAAGCAGAAGAGGAAAATATAGAACAAGAAACAAGAAATTTGTGTTTTCTTCAGGGAAGGTTTTAAACTAACAAACATTTCACTTCCTTTCGCCTGAAATGGACCTTGTTTGCTTTTCTGTTTCTGAATTTAACACTCTTGACCTAACATGATATCATGGGTAATACTAGGGTAATTACAAATAAACAAATAAACAAATAAATAAATATTACACTCAAACCTTTGTAGTGGATCACTGAATTTCCTGCAAGTACTTTATTTCTTTTGGCAAATGATGCTTTGCTTTATTTAGTCACACTTTTATATATTTAATAAAAACAAAAATCGAGTCTTTTGTATTTGTTTCATAGTGAAGACTCTATCGTCACAGGAAAGGAAAAGAAAAATAAAGTAAATAATAAAACACCATGAGGTGTGATGTTCAAGGACAACAATCCACGGTGCACAGCAGTGTTACAGTTACGACACCTTTAATGATAACTTTGTCCTGTTTAGTACTTTATAGTCACATTTAATGATGCAAAACTTCCCCAGAATGAGTTCCTGTTATCACGATAACAAACAGGTGTATTAATGCTTTCTTACATAAATGTCATTGCCCTTACAGAACATTTCATGTTATCACACTGACAAGAACAGACAATCTGCTTCAATAAGATTTCAATTCAGAACCTTCTGACTCGATATATGGTGATACTACTGAACTCTCTCAGATTATATGCCAAGCCTTTCATGCACTTTGTCTATAGGATCATCTAAAACTTTGCAACAGCCCTAAACTCCGCCCACTTCACTAACACGTCACAATCATGTCAGATTTAATTAATAGCTAAACTAATCCTTTATTAAAAATGCATTCTTTTTATTTACTTATTTATTTCAGCTTGACTGTAAACCTGCTGTCCTGGTTTTACTGTTTATTTGTTAACTCTAAACCTTTTTCTTATTTGTAGTCCTAAAAAAAAAAGGAAGCCTAATTCATGGGACGTTAATTAATGACGTCACAAAGTGAAACTCACCTGTTTTAACACCTACAACGTAAGATATGGCCATAACATGACAACTACTCCGTCATACAAATATAATATATTATAAATTATGAAAAAGTGCGATTTTAATATGTAAGTTCAGAATATTTACACTTATTATTATTGTTATTATCATCATTATTAATATTATTATTATTATCATTTGTATTATTATCATAAGTATTATTATTAGTAGTATAATAATAATAATGATGATGATAATAATAATAATAATTATTATTATTATTATTATTATCATCATCATTATTATTATTATTATTATTACGCAATTTCAGCAGTAACCTGTTCAGAGGACATGAACACAGACCTCGGTGAAGGCGCAGTAGTCTTCCGGTGTCCACACTCTTCTCTTATAGAACAGGTTTATGGCCATAAACACAGCGGCTCCGAAGGCGGCGGCGGCGGCCATTAGAGCCACGCGCACATGCCGGAGCAGGAACATGTCCGGTGCGCGTGCGGGCGAGACAACGAGCGAACACCGGCGGCACTGCGCGAGGCGGCGACACTCAGCAGCACCACAACAACAACAACAGCAGCGATTTGCCTTCGCCTGCGGTTGCTGGAGCACGTGACCCACGTGTTTATGTCTATAGGGAGGTGTTTCTGCTCCTGCGGTGGCCGGACAGCGGCGTGCTGAACCCGCAAATCACCTGATTAAACCACCAAAATAGTCACGCAATCTTCACGTGTTTAATGACTTTAAACATATGATTCACATGATATCAGTCACGTGAGAAATACAAACAAACGTGTGAGTGTGTGTGTGTGTGTGTTTGTGTGTGTGTGTTTGGACATTTTACATATTCACCTGATGTCACGTGTGGGATAAAGAAAAACATACCAAAGACGTGAAAGGTAACTGATTTCTGCAAGATATTTCACGTGTATTTCACGTCACACGTTCAAAACATGAGAAAGGTGTGCGATTTTACACGTCACATGTTATTCACAATATCACGTGTGGAACACCTACAAACACGTGAAATGGTTTGCTTTTCAGACACGTTTCAAACGTGCAAAAGGTATACGCACGTCACAGATAAATCACACATAATGCCATGTATGAAAATGTTCACACTAAACACGTCACACTAAAACATTTGAACGTGGCATTTCACGTTTGAAATAAACACGAACGTGTGAAACATATCTGTATCTTAGACACATCACATTGTATATATTATATATGTGATGTCACATGATGACTCGAGCTCACGTGCACTCTTTCATGGCATAAACATACATACATATTGTTTCACGTGATCACGTATTATTCACACGTACACGTGTAACGTATGCGATTTTTCTATAAGAGAGCGACTACGTTACGTTTTTTTTACCTTCCTGGCTGAAATACAGGCCACGTCTCATGTTTATCCGCCTTGTTCAGCTGAAACAGGACAAATGGTTACGTTATATTGTCACGTTTATTTAAATAATAGAGACAATTAGCGAGGTCGTGATAGTCGCACCATATGATTTTACATTCCCAGTGTACAATACAATAAATAGCAAACCTTCCTTAGCAACCTCAAAGCAATTAAGTCATTGGATGCTTGTTGAGAAGTGTTGTGGCAACCGTATGAAATGAATTTAAAGAACTCAGACACTCCAGTCTTCCTTAATCCGATTCAGCTGACTACATTGTAATGTTGAGGTGTGTGTTTTTTTTTGTAAACAAAAATATGTAGGGAATAAAACTTTCACCTCCATCCTCACTCTGGGTTCACGTCCACTGTACCATGAAATGTAACATTTAATACAATATATTTTTTCAGAATGTTGACAGGTGTGTGTGTGTGTGTGTGTGTGTGTGAGAGAGAGAGAGTTATTACAGTCATTAAATAAGGAATGAAACAGGAATTGTTGTTAGAAACGTTGAAACTTTTTAAAAGTTTCTCCTGATCTCGATCTCTTTCCCACTGTGTGTGTTTGTGTGTGTGTGTGAGTGTATGTGTGTGTCTGTTAGTGTGTGTGTCTGTGAGTGTGTGTGTCTGTGAGTGTGTGTGTCTGTGTGTATGTGTGTGTGTGTCTGTGTGCATGTCTGTGTGTGTGTGAGTGTGTGTTTGTGTGTGCGAGTGTGTGAGTGTGTGTCTGTGTGCGTGTGTGTGTGTGTGTGTGTGTCTGTGCGTGTGTGTGTGTTTGTGTGTGTGTATGTGTGAGTGTTTGTGTGTGTCTGTGTGAGTGTGTGTGTCTGTGTGTGAGTTTGTGTGTATGTGTGAGTGTACGTGTTTGTGAGTGTGTGTGTTTGTGTGTGCGTATGTGTGTGTGTCTGTGCGAGTGTGTGTGTCTGTGTGTGAGTTTGTGTATGTGTGTGTGTGTGAGAGCGAGAGAGAGAGCTTCTATTTGGGGAATTACGGTCATTACCTGCGTGACGTCATCCATGTAGCCGCAGCATAGCGACCGAGCTTGTTCGGGTACAGAAGAAGAACCGCAACCGTTTCAAAGCCGGAGGGACAAGAATTATAATAAAAACACATAAAAACTCTGGAAAAAATACGCGACTTTTCTGAGGAAGATTCATTTAGCAAACCTGCTGGATATTTTTCAAAGAAACACCGAGCAACCTGGAATATAATTCGCTAGTTAACTGTTTTCGAGCTACACAGCTAACTAAGCTAACTAAGCTAAACATGGAGGGTAGAAACTGAGCCAAAAAAGCCGAAGGTACTTCAGAGGTTTCTTTAGAAACACGAGCTCTAAATGTTGTATTAACGTAAATATGAGATATTTTAATATTTGTCTGTTGTTTAGTCGAGTTCAGTTGTTACCTTTTAACTTGTCTAGTTAGCCTGCTAAGTTCTCACAGATTCACGCGCGCGTATTATGAACGATATTTTACCTGATTTGGTTTTAGTAAGAATAAAAATAATAGTGACGATAAAACCACTGATGCGCGGTTGTAGAAATTTCGCGACATTTTGACTAATAAAATGCAGTGGAGAAGAAATGTTCCTGTGATGCTCCTGGTCGCCTGTGAAAGAAACTAAACTATAAGGAATAATAATAATAGTAATAAGGTCATTAAACAATAAGTAATTAATCATTATTAATAATAATAATAATAAGGCTCAGTGATGGAAGGTCGGGAAAATCTCGGACACGTCGCGATGCTTGCGGTTTTTTAATGGCACTTTGGGCGTTGGATGTGGAGCCCCGACACCCTGAAAACAACCCACATGGTTCTAATCGTTTTAGAAGATCTATTACATGGAGACTAGTTGGTCATGCCGAGGAAGGAGTTACCGTTGCCAGAAGGTTGGGAAGAAGCCCGAGATTTTGACGGGAAGGTCTACTACATTGACCACATCAACCAGACCACCAGCTGGATCGACCCCAGGGACAGGTATGTCATGGTATAAAGGTGTGAACCTCAGGATTCATCACTGTACCACACGCTTCATCATCCGACAGTTCGGTAGTTTATAAACTACTGAATCTGCTTCAGTATGATTTCAATTCAGAACCTTCTGACTCCGTATATGGTGAAACTACTGAATTCTCTCAAATTATATGGCAAGCCTTTCAGTACATGACGCTACTGAATCTGCTTCAGATTACATGGCAAGCCTTTCAGTACATGACGCTACTGAATCTGCTTCAATATGATTTCAATTCAGATACTACTGAACTCTCTCAGATTATATGCTAAGAGTTTCAGTACATGACGCTACTGAATCTGCTTCAGTATGATTTCAATTCAGAACCTTCGGACTCCATATATGGTGAAGCTACTGAATTCTCTCAGATTATATGCCAAGCCTTTCAGTACATGATGCTACTGAATCTGCTTTAATATGATTTCAATTCAGAACCTTCTGATATTCAGTATTTTAAGACACCGCTGAAACGGTTTAATGATACAAGTGAATCTGATTACGATGTAAAAGCCAAGGGTTTGATCTGACTAAACCACTGAATATGATTACGATTACGGTTCCTACATTGACGGTCCTGTATGTAACAATACTACTGAATCTCCTTCACACGGTTCAGTCAAGATTAATATCTTTGACAATTAAACTGAATCTGTTACACTACGATTCTGTTGAATAAGGATGTGGGTCGATATTTGGAGAAACTACTGAATCCGCTAACTATCTGCTGTTAGCGGATTCAGTAGTTTCTCCAAATATCGACCCACATCCTGCGATGTGACGGAATTTCTGTTCACGAGCAAACGAATTTGATGTTTGACCACACCAGTGATACCCTGATGATCGACGGACGAAGATGACGGACGTGTAGAAGACATATTTGAAACCCATCAGCGTACGAGTAAATAACCTCGCGATCCTGTTAACTTATCTCCGATTGATGCTTCCATTTCTTTAAAACTCCTTTCAAGCAGAACAATATCTGAAAACTCGGAATTACTATTTTAATAAAAATGATCCTGATATTTTGAAGTATTGTGTATAATTTATCGCGATATCTGTGTTATATCGTCACGTCCCTCAGACTTAGCGTACCGTACACTGTAAAAGAGAAGTTGTAGCTTAGTGGGTAAGGTGTTATAGTTGGCTAACGATCGGAAGGTTGTGAGTTTGAATCCCAGGTTCGCCAAGCTACCACTGCTGGGCCCCTGAGCAAGGCCCTTAAACCTCAATTGCTCAGTTGCATTAAAAAATGAGACGAACATAAGTCACTCTGGATAAAGGCGTCTGCCGAACGCCGTAAATCTAACGTAAACTGTGCGGTCTGAATTTCTCCAACAGTTTTTTTTTTTTTGTTATTTTATAAGTGAATTCATTAATATTTCTCTGCTACAAAGAATGTTTCTTGACCTGACATTTAGGCTAAACAATAACCATTCTGTGGCTTTTTTCCGGTCCTATTTGGACTTTGTCCTAAAATCTTTGCAGGAATGTGTAAGATTATTAGAGAACGTTCAAGCTTCACTGACTCGCGCATGTTAATGTAGCTTTCCGAACATTTCACAAACCGTGCCTCGATTCTATTGTTTTATTATTTTCCCCTTCGACTTTTTTGTGTAGCAGTCGTCGCCGCCGTGCGGATTTTTTCCCTCCCGGATCGCTCCGAGTCGAGCGATGGAACACGATAGCGGTCCTACCACATATTTTCTCCCTTTGTGTGCAGTGCAACAGGTTTGGCCATAGCTGGGAAACCAAGACGGCGAAAAAATTTGTAAACAAGCACCTAGGACACATTCCTGAAAGTACTGCATGCAGCATTGCACTCAGAGGCGTGCAAAAGGGGGAAAAAAGAACCGGGTTCTTCCAAAAAAAACATCCCTTTCACGGCGTGCCAGAGTGCACGGCAAGGTCAGAGTTCACACAGCTTCGCAAGGCGATAAAAAAAAAAACAACAGGAATTTGTAGATCGCAGCTTAGAATACAGGTCGAGTTCAGGGCCGTCGGAATAAACAGGGGAATAAACGGAACTCAGGTCGGTTCTGAGGTCCGATTTAGGGAGCGGACAGAAAGTACGTAGGCAAGAGGTGTTTTTTTTATTTTTATTTATTTATTTTTTAAATGGAAAAATGTTTACCTATAAACAGATGTGACTTTTTTTAGATACTTATTAAATTGACACTATATTTATTATTAATAGCAATTCATTTTTTTTATTGACACAGTTTATTTACTATATAAATAATTTTAACAGAGATATTATTATTTAAATTTTTTTTCTGATATTGTTATTATTTCTATTATTTCTGTTATTATTTCTCTACATTTAACTGTTTCAGAAAAAAACCCAACATTGAAAGCTTAGTATTTTTTAAAAGAACTTATTTCCATGTTACAGAGCGCAATTCGCTTCTCATTAATTTTAAGCGCTGTTGTTTCTATAGCAACAGCTCACGCACAGGGACGTTTAAACGAAGGCTAATGTTAGTGTTAAAAACTCGGTGTCGTTTAACAAAGTAAAGCTCGCGATTGTTGATTTGGTGACTTTTTTTGTGAAGATATTTATTTAACATTTTACAGAAGTTTATCAGCGCACGAAAGTCGGGCCCGTATCGCACCATCCGATCTCCTCGCTAAGCGCTCGAGAAAATCTGATCTCCTTCGTCACGGTAACAATTTGTTTCGTTTGAAACAAATCCGACGAATTCTCCTTCTGATTAAACTTTAGAAAGTCCACGAAGGCAGAGCCGTTAATCGGTGGCTTAACAAAATCGAGCAACGGTTATTTATTACTGTTCTGCATCAAAACCTAGGAAGTAAATTAGAAAGCTATTTTTTTTTAGATCACATTCAGTCTTCTTCATTTCCTTAATTAACCAGCAGCAAGGTTCTGGTCGAGATGTTTACATAAAACCTAATCACAACTTTATTTATTTTTTTAAGATGAATCAGGATATTCTCAGCTCCATTACATGATAATGAGGTCCCATTTGACGGCGTTCTCTCCTGCGTTTGGGGAAACACACACACACACACACACACACACACCATGGAGGCTGACTCTGTAGATTTATCAGACAGCGAGCACCACTGTGATTATCCCAATTTTGCACCGTGCCGAGGAGAAAGATTAAAGATCTGCGGAAAATTCGTCCTGCGGTATCCGAAATCCTGCGGGATCTGGAATCCGTGCGGCGGAAGTGTGAAGAAGAGCCGATGCAGCAAAAAATGAAAGAAAAAAAAAGATTAGGGTGAATTCTGGCATCAGGCGTATCGACGAGTACTTCTAGACGTGACGTTGTTGTTGCTATGGCAACCGCTTATCGAACAGATGCTTCACGTAACCTAAATCTAGCAGTAAACAGACTTACAACTAAAAGAAAACATTTTTTTGTTAGTTTGTGTAACATTCTAAGGGAGGAGTCTCCAGTGTCAGGGCTTTTTAACACTTTACACTTTCCAGGTTTCTTTTTAGCTGATCGTGTTTTTTCCTGTGTTCGTGTTTGTCGTCAGATATTGTTGAAACGATCGAGTAACGTTTGAATCACGTCGAATGCATTAATTGTAGCGCTATGAATGTCGTTTACTTATTTAAATACGTGCTCCGTGCGTCTAGTTAGGTAAAGTTGGGACACCTATTAAAAAGAATATAGTTTGGACCGTGTGTGTGTGTCTGTGTGTGTGTCTGTGTGTGTGTCTGTGTGTGTGTCTGTGTGTGTGTCTGTGTGTCTGTGTGTGTCTGTGTGTGTCTGTGTGTGTCTGTGTGTGTCTGTGTGTGTCTGTGTGTGTCTGTGTGTGTGTCTGTGTGTGTGTCTGTGTGTGTGTGTCTGTTTGTGTGTGTGTGTCTGTGTGTCTGTGTGAGAGTGTGTCTGTGTGTGTGTGTGTCTGTGTGTGTGTGTGTCTGTGTGTGTGTCTGTCTGTGTGTGTGTGTCTGTGTGTGTGTGTCTGTGTGTGTGTGTCTGTGTGTGTGTCTGTGTGTCTGTGTGTGTGTCTGTGTGTGTGTCTGTGTGTGTGTGTCTGTTTGTGTCTGTGTGTGTGTGTGTGTGTGAGAGTGATTGCTGTTCAGCTGATGTTAGCTCAGCTGCAGTAACTTTCCTGTTTGTCCTGAAGCTGGTTGTAAACATGGCTCATGCTACTGATATAAATCCTCACAATAATGTCAAATGGGATTCCCTAGATTCAGATCTGCTTAACGAAAACTTCCCTGAACTCCTTACGTTCCTGAAACCATTGAAAGCTGACTTTTTAGCACTAGGGAGCACGCAGGAAGTAGCCGTTAAACAACGGTAAAATTTGGTCATAAAGCACCCGAAGCGGTCGGCAGCAGTCCACAGAAAGACGGGTCGAGTCCTCGAGATTTACAGGACCTACCGTTCCGTAAAGTGCACGGTTGATTTACGCGAAGCGCAGAACGAAAACGGGACAAATTCCGAGCTTGTTAAGGACTTCCTTTTTTCTAAAGACACACCTGGTTTGTAATGGTTTGTATCTTCCGTTCTCAGCCTTCGCTGTGCCAGTCGGTGTCTGGCTCGGCCTCAAATATGTTCACAGGAAGAATGATAAGATTACAGAAGTCATGCCATAAGGCAACACAGCAGCACTGTACAAAGAAACGAAACAGCTTCCACGAACACGCCTTATTTACTGACAAAGTGTTAATTATCATCATCATTCTCATCTTCTTCCTTTTTTTATGGAGCCCTGTAAACGACCTCTCAGGTAAAGGAACGTTATCTCTGTCCGTGATACGGCCCGGACCTTTCGTCAGAGCCGCACCGGGTCGTACCGCCGGGCCTCGAGCGCAGCACGATGCTCTTTGGAGTCTCATAAAGGTACGGATTTATAGAGCGGTCTGAACGAACGTGTCTGACTCATCGTTAAGCTATGAGCCGTGTTTGCGCTCAGCCGCACGCTTTGTCAGCTCGCATTAGAGCACGTCCGCTGAATGTTTGACTTCCCAGGAGCTCGTCCAGGTTCCTTCGCAGCAGCTCGAGAGGAGATAAGAAGCAGACACGGCGCTTTAAAAAACATCCCAGGGATCGGTTTAAGATCTGCTTCAAATTCTGAACAGATTACAGTCCGTGTTTGTGCTACGTTTGGCACGTGCTAATTACGTAACAATTTAATAACAGTGAATGCGTGTGTTTGCGGTTTGTAGGGGTGTAATATAGAGCTGAAAGGCTTTACTCTCGTCGCTCCTCCTGTATTTAAAGGTCTTAACCAAGCGACAAGGCGATATGATGAAGAAGATCCAGTGCAGCGTGTCGGTAACCATCAGCTGGCCTCAAGTCAGCCTCGCCGCAGACTGATCGGGTTTGGGGGAAAAATAGAATAACGGGATTTTTCAAGCCTTCTTTTTCTCAACACCTCAGAAGCTTTCCTTTCTGTCCAGAGTTAAATTTTGAACAGGGGTCTCTGCGTGGTGGTTCATTATTCATAAGGTGTAAAAGGAGCCAGTTCGGTTTCATGGTCTGGAGAAGTTAAGTCCGTACGGGACGTACCAACTCGTGGCAAATACGGGGGGTGGTGGGGGTGGAGCAGAAGCCATTGTACAAGAAGAATTATACAAACCTTTTCGTTTTTATTCATTTATTTAATTATTCACAAATGCCTTAAGTATGTATTTGAGTCCCACAACTTAGAAGGTTAGCCGAGGTCATCCGTTTCACGTCTAATCCAACCTGACAGCCTTAACAGCGGTTCGTTAATTACAAACATCCAACCTGCTGATCGAAGTTCGGAAACGTTTTGCCCAACAAGCCAAGTAAAGACGTCCAGCTCGTGTTGGGTTTTCCAGCCTGCTTTATTAGCATCGCAGACAGGAACTAGGAATAAAGAGAGCGAGGGCGCGAGCGTCCTCACCGCCGCTGCTCTGCCGTCCCGAGCACCGAGCTTTGGAAGCCCATAGCGTGTTGCCTCAGAAACCTCCAGGCGATGGGTCAGTAGGACCTGTGGAATGCCAGGCCTCGGTTTCCGGCTATTGTGCTCAGCAAGCACCCTAGAGGTGAATAGGCAGACATTCTTCCGCTACCCTTCCCCCCCTTTTCACTTTTTTACTCACCATGTCATATTCACAGAGCGTCTGCTTTTACATCCAGTCCTTTCCCCGGAAGAAAACCTTTTTTAACGCTGGCACGACGCCACCTTCTTGTCCTCATCGCGAAATCAGCCGTCATCCGTCTTTATCCTACGTACTTTACCTTTAAAAACGACTGAGCTGCCAAAAGTTTTTGTTTTCCAGTTAGAAAAAAAAAAAAAAACGTATAGGAAAAAATGCACGGCTCGCAGCATGAAGGTGTAAAAAAATATAAAATTATATGTAGATAGATTTTTTCGCTTAGATGGCTGATAAAAAATAAAGTTGGTCTATTGACGAAATCCAAAAACATAGTATTTTGTTTTCTTTTTAAATAATTGACACAGGTGATGACACGATATTGATGTGTACAGGAGAGTCTGTAAATAAAACTTCCTTACAGAAATAAGTTTTAATTTAGTGCGATTTGTATTTGTATCAGTTCTTTGGATTTGCATAATTTCATACCTAATTTGCATAATGCGATAAATAAAATGACAAACCCAAACAGTCGGTTTGAACGATTTTCCTCACAACTTAAAGCTTCGACTTGTTCGTACATGTGCCCATATTTACACACGTCCTGTCGTTGTAATGTCTACAGCGATATTATCAACAAAAACTAAGCTAGAAGGACGAAGCAGAGATTGTTGCGTGATCGTTGGTGTGTCTGAAGAGTTAGAATATGGTAATTATTAATATGGTCAGCCTACGGATTGTTCTGTAGGTGTGAAAAGACACATGTATTTATTTATATGCGTACGTATATATCGTGTAATGGACGGAGTACACGGCCTCTGGACGGAGTACACGGCCAGTACGGTTGCGGTGCTAATCTGCTAACAAAGCTAATACGATGCATCGCATGAAACGTACATCTAGCAATCAGTTTTCACGCTCGATAACATCTCTTTATCGACAACTTCTCTTTATCTTTAAATATTCTTTCTTTGTCGGCGTCCTGCAGGCACACAAAGCCCCTGACCTTCGCGGATTGTATCGGAGATGAGTTGCCTTTGGGATGGGAGGAAGCGTACGATCCGCAAGTCGGCGCCTATTACGTCGACCATAACACGAGTAAGTTCTACATCGAGACGTCTTCAGAGCTCGTAGCGCCGCGGAGCCGGTTACGTTCTAACGTCCTCTCTGTGTCTCGTTTACAGAGAGCACTCAGCTGGAGGACCCGCGGGTGCAGTGGCAGCGGGAGCAGGAGCTCATGCTACGCGAGTACCTCAACGTAGCCAAGGAAGCGCTGAGCGCCCAGAAGGAGATTTACCAGGTCAAAGAGGAGCGCCTTCGTCTGGCACAGCAACAGTACAAGCAGCTCAACGACGCCTGGAGGGACAAGTCTTCGTCACAGACCAGCTGTAAGACTAGAGTTTAATTTTTCCATCTTTAAGGTGATAATTTAAGAAGTCTGAGGGTCACAAGCGAATAAATAGCATCCTGCCATTAAACACACAGAAAAATCCCCATGAGCAATTTTACTTTTCTAAAACAACACACACACACTTTTTTATCATCAGCCTTAGATTCCGCCGGTCGTCCGACACACAAGTTCCTGCAATTTAATTAGCTATCACGATAGTAACAGTAACGTCTCAGAGCGTTCGTGTTTCATCCGAAACTACAGACCGAACCTTTTTTTAGTCTTTTTTTAGTTTGTTTGAACTTTTCTTAACTAATCTCCCTAATTAACTTTACCGTAATCCATCGACTCGTTACGGCGCTTAAATACGAAGCCACCGCATTCCTGGTTTCCTACGTGTCCCTGGTTATTCTAATCTTATCAGCGGAATGACGTTTGCTTACATTCTTTCAGGCTCGTCTCGTATTTGTTTTTCTGGCTGACGGGGCGTGTAAAGAGCACAAGACTCGTGCGTTAACGTAACGAATCGCTCGTTTGTCAAAGCAGTTAAATCATTTTTGAATACGCCGCTGTTGTGTGTCGTTCCAAGATGCCAGAGAGCTGTTGTAAGACAGGAGAGATAAGACAATGCCTTTGATTAGTGTTATCTCTCATGCAGTAAATTCCAGATCCTCATCAAGCAGTAAATATGACCCTGAGATCCTCAAGGCGGAGATCGTGACCGCTAAGAGTCGGGTGAGGAAATTCTTTCATAACACCTTTTTAAACGACGAATTCTTCGTGCTAACGACGCATGAGAACTGAACAATGTCCTTTTTTTTATATGTATATATGATTGTTTATGTATGAAGAATATATTTTTAAATCAGTTAGAGATAAAATCAAGGCTGCGTTATTTATGCCCCCCCCCCCCCCTCGTTCTTTCTTACCCGTTCCATTTCACGTCACTGCTGCTCTCTTTTGTTCAGGTGAGTAAGCTGAAGAGAGATCTGGCCTGCATGAGGCAGGAGCTGCTTTATAAAGAGCAGGGCTTTGAAACGCTGAAAGAGTAAGTGCAACCTGACCTTCACCTACTTACACACCGCTACACGTTTCACAGAGTTCACTGCTAGGATCTTATCCCTTAAAATATAAGATACATTTACATCATTCGGCAGACGCCCTTATATCCACAGTGACTTACATTATCTCATTTTTTGTACAACTGAGCAATCGAGGGTTAAGGGCCTTGCTCAGGGGCCCAACAGCGGCAGCTCGGTGGACCTGGGATCGAACTCACAACCTTCCGATTAGTAGCCGAACACCTTAACCAATAGGCTACCACATACCCACAAGATCAACATACGAATCCGGAACGATCCCCCCGGAAGCCCCGCCCCCATTCTGACCGTCTCGATGGGAAAATAAAGTAAACGTTTCTCCTTTTTTGTACGCTTTAAAGTTTTCTTACTCTGTGCGAGTCAGACGTAAGCCTGTGGGAATTGTGAGAAATACATTGTAGCAGGTATAATTAGATCTCATCTACGATGACGTTCAGGCGATCGGGTCTAAACCGCGTCCTTCTGCGTACCGGGGTCACATCGCAGCACGACGACTCACGGATTCGTGCCGCAGCGCTGTCGCCGGTCTGCCACATCGCCGTCCTCGCCGGATCTCGCTCCGGGGGAGTCCCGCGTCACACGGAGTAATGAGACAGATGGTGCATCAGTGGCTTCGCAAGAAAACCAGAAGGATCTTTATTTATTTATTTATTTAGAGTTCTTCAGACACTCATTATGCATCAGACCAAATAGAGATTTTGCACAAACGTAGACTCTGGTGTTTGGTGAAAATATTTGTAATAACAAATTAAAAAAAAAAAAGGTCTAGTGTTCAGTTGTACGATCTCATTTGGAAGTATATGGCAAGTTTTAAGGCGAGGTTGCAGTTCAGTTTTGATCGGATATGAAGGAACTGTGTACTCTGTAAACTCCTCAGCGCTCCAGTTTACCATCAACACATCGTGAAGTTCAGAGCTTCTCCTTCAACCCTGTACCTTAACCTTCAGAAGTCAGAAATCTCTCCTTTTGTTTTTTTGGCTCCTCCGATTTTATTTCCTTTCGGTAGCCGAGTCTTGCAGTGGTGCAGCACTTCAAAACAAAAAAAAAAACGCTCTCATGTGACGGGTTTGACGCTCATTGACTCACATTTACTCCCTTGTTCCCATGTCGAAGAATGCAGACAGACCTGTTGCTCAGGCGGCACGCATGACTTGCCGCTGACTCGCTTCGTTTGCTGTCTGTTTGCTGTCTAACCCCCCCCCGCCCCCCCGCCCCCCCAAGTCCACTCCGACCTCCGCCGCAGCTTTTCATAAACATCGAGCTCCTCGTCACAACGTGAACACGTTGTAGTTAAACATTATCGTGGTTTGATTGAGTCAACATTAAGGAGCTCTGCTGCGGAAGTCGTCTGTTTGACTCTTCTCTCGCTTCCCTGCTGGTAAACACCTCATTCTGTTCACACACACGTCTCTAAATGCACCCGACACACTCGCGACACAACCGCCGCATACCACATACATAAACAAGCATCTGTAAGAGACTCCTCTTTACCTGGCAAATATCATTCCTGCATGTTCATGTTCAAAATTCTGCTTTCGGTACAGAATCGATCACAAGTTGGCGAGCGCTTCGTACGGATACAAGCAGCACGAGGCCCAAGCCATCTTGAAGGAGGTCAGGACTATTAAAGATGCCATCAGCTCTGGGGAAAGAGAAAAGCAGGAGCTCATGCAGGTACATTTCTTAACATTTAACCTTCCATCATCAAATAACGTCGAATCACATCACATGAAGAATAATGGCTTGGCTTATCGCGTGCCTTGGTGACCGTCCGGCGACGTCCTGTTTACCTGAGAGAGCTCGGGCTCGTTAAGTAGCTCAGGAATGTCAGGGTGAGGTAATTTCTTTACCATGAGAGGTTATACACAGGGTGAGGCTTTTACGCTCAAGGATGCGCTCACATACTTTTGTGCAGTACCTCATGGAATAGCAGAGTGCTGATGTCACACAGCTGGTAATGTTCGAGTAGATCGATAGCACAGTTCATCATCATACACGATACAATGCGAGACTAAATACAAGAATTAGGTGCAAGACAGACTTTTAAATAAATAACTAAATAAATTTTTTACCTAGCACGAAGCGACCCAAAACGATCCGACGAGATCCAACGAAGCGATCGAGGGAATTTTCTCAGAGGAAGACGGAGAAAGGTTTCAACACGGTCTCCGAATGTCTCTCGTCATTTCAATGCTGTTATTTATATAGAAAGTGTCATTAAAAAATGTATCCGTCCGTTTAAAAATGGACGTTCTCTCATCAGCTCTGGTAGAAGGTTCCAGACGTGTCTCCTGAAATTCGGTATATCGTGTCGTTGTGTTTGTCTTTCTCTCAGAAACTGGCTGTGCTGAAAGATGGCTTCCATTTGGATTACAGCTCTCAGACCGAGCTCTGGGCCAGTAACCCCTCACTGGCCAACTCCAACCTGTCGCTGCCTCGCCTCTATTCCGACGCCGAGTCCCAGACGGACATACCCTCCGAGGTGAGGCGGCGAAGCTAATCAGGGACAGTCACGTTCTTCGTAGGAACAATGAGTTATTTGCTCTTTTCTCTTCTTCCTTTTCTAAATCCAGATGGGTTCGTTCTCCAACAAGCTGGCGGAGAAGGTACGACTGAGCCTGAAATACGAAGAGGCGAAAAGGAGGTACGGTTTGTGTAGTCGTGTCTGTTTTATAAGATTAAAGAGAGACTTTTTGTTTAAATGAGAGACGAGACTGAGGATGGCGTTTGTGGGGAAAAAACAATAGGACTATAATAAAAATCTTTTGGTGGTGTTGGGGGTCAGAATCAGAAAATCTCCTACACCACGTACCTTAACGACCCATCCTAACTCTATATGTCCAAATGTTTGTGCACCCCTGACCATCAAACCCATATAAGGTTCTTCCACATAGTTTGAAGCTCACAGTTGTATAAAATGTCCGTCTAAAGTTTTTCTCCTTTCATCACATGCGTCCGTATCTCTTCGATTTTTAGGATCGCTAACATTAAAGTCCAGATAGCCAAGTTGGACAGCGAGTCGTGGCCCGGTTTGCTGGACCCCGAGCGAGACAGGCTCATTCTCATCAACGAGAAAGAAGAGCTGCTGAAGGAACTGCAATACGTCAAACCCTGCAAGCGTGCTCCCAGCGACGCCGAGAAGATCGAAACGGAAAAAAAGCGTCTGGAGCAGGACCTGCAGGCGGCACGCGACAGCCAGAGCAAAGCTCTCACGGAAAGGTGAGGGACGAAAATACAGAGATGGTAAAATACATCGAGGGTAACGGATTAAATCAATACCGCGGTGGTTGGTATTAAGTAGGACGAGGGTTACGTTACAGCCGGGTTATAGATCCTTAGCTCTTTCGGGCAGGAGAACGGAGCAGCTGTTTGTTATGGAAGACTAAACTCATTTGGGATGCTGCGATGCCTTCTGGGGAAGTAGGGCAACAAACAAGGTCAACTAGCGCAATAACACATCTGCACCGGGAGAAAGATCGTGGTACCTTTTTATGTCAAACGATCTGCTACTTTAATAACGCGAGTGCGCCGAATCAATCTCGCTTCCTGCGAGAGTTCAGACACCTGCGTCTTCAGGTCAGGTTTCCGTCCTGAGAATGCCAATTAGCCCTCTTTGTTCTTTCCCTTCTCTTACTCTCCTCGCTCCTTGCCTTCTATTGTATCTTTCTGTCGCTTTCTCGTCTTTTCCTCGCTCCACCTCCTCCTCCTCCTTGATTATTTGAACAGGCCGCTTGTTCCGTACACTAGATCCTGTATCCTTGTCGAGCTCTCGGCGTCCGCGCTCTTCCTGTAACCCGAGCCGTACAAGGGATGTAGGTTGAACACAATGGCCGCCTTTTTTCTAGGCCTTCTTCTCCGTGGCATTCCACTGTAACTTCAGCCAAACACGAAGGAAGGACAGAATACAAACACACCGGTGGAATGAATGGCTTCTGGTATATTATTGTGGACAGAAATAAAACAAACAAACAAATTAAATCTGTGACTAATCGCAGTGCAAACGCTGTTTTCTTATCCGGTCGTGCCGCAGGTTGACGTTACATTGTAAGAGGAACAAATTGGTGAAGGAGCTGGAGGACGTCGTGAGGCAGGCTTCCTCTCTGCACACCCAGCTGAAGAGGTTTATATCTTTCCATTATTTACAAAAATAATAAGAATGTTCGGACATTTTAACTCTTATTATGAAGATATACGTGTTATAAACGTCTTGTAAATATAAGCAGCATGTTGTTTTTTTCCCTCGTTAGCTGCGAAACATTTTTGTTGCTATGCTTCTTTCTCAGATCATCACTAGTTCATTTTCCTCACATCGCCGTCGGAGTACGAAGCCTGGAGATACCCTGGCGCATGTGGCTAATGAGCCTGCTGTGCTTTAATTAGCTTGTTTTCACACACAAAGTGTTTGAAGTTATGGAAAGCTAAAGGAAGGAAACGAGGAGTCTAAAATAGAACTAACCCTATTCCGCTTTGCTCTGATTTCTGTTTTAGTCTGTCAGCTAGCACGCTGTCCTGTTCGTCGGGCAGCAGCCGAGGGTCTCTGACGTCCAGCCGCGGCTCGTTGGCCGCCTCCAGCCTCGGCTCGCTGTCGTCTCTCAGCTTCACCGATGCTTACTTGGAGCACCAGAACGAGCTGAACGACCCAGATTTACAGGTCAAATTGGACTCTCTGCTCCATGAGGGCACCTCCTCTACGTACAGGCCCTCCAGCTCTATTCCCACCATCCACGAGAACGAGGTGACGGCCGGGCCGGCGGCAAGCGGCTCGGGTCAGGGCGCAGGGCTACGCACTCACGTGCTACGTCTATCCGAAACACCTCGCTCTATGAGCTCGCTGTCTCCACGCTCATCGCTCTCGTCTCTCTCTCCGCCCTGCTCGCCTCTCGTCCCCGACGCCTCGTCGCTGGCCGGAGAGGCTTTTTCGGGTTCGGCTTCCCAGCTCGACCTGGAGCTGCAGTCCCGGCTCAGCGAGCTCAGCCTGCAGGGAGACGCTAAGCAGGATGCCAATAAAGGTACGTTAACGCATCGACAGCGAGTTCTGTGAACTACATCCGTGTCTAAACTTAGATAAACTGATCATACGATGAGAGACTTTGTTCTATACTACTTAACATTCTCCACGATGGACAGAAGTGGGCGGAGCTTCCTGATGGTGTCGGATAATATTAGAGATTTTGTGCACATCGTTCTTGATCCCTCCAGCAGGTCGATTGAGTTACGGATCGTCGGGACTTAATCCGCAGCGCAGTAACTCAACACCGAGCCAGTAAGGCGTCAGGCACAGCACTGATAGTGTCACATTTTATCCCTCTGTGTGTGTGTGTGTGTGTGTGTGTGCGCGCGTGTGTGTGTGTGCGTGATATAGATCTCGATTCCCAAACAAGGGTCCTGGGGTCCGGCTCAAAGAAAGTGGGCGTGACGTCAGCCGTGTCAGACGAATCGGTTGCGGGAGACAGCGGCGTGTATGAGGCTTCAGAGAAAAGGTTTGTCCTCAAAATACAAATACACCGTAATCATCAGTAGGCTATTCAGCTTGAGTTAAAAACTGCTCACTCAAAACATGAAACATGAATATTGTTTAATTTCTAAATCAGAGATGGTTCCTCAACACAGAATTGGGACCGAATACAGTCTGTATTTATCACACGTGTTTATTGGAGCGTGATCATAACGATTCAAAACATTGCATCTGCATGAGTAGGTCATTCTGAGAAGGTCATTAGGCTTGTAACGGTTTCCCCGTCTTTACTAAAGGTGCCAATAGACTTTAAGGGTTATCCTAGTAAAGAGCGACGTTACCAAGGATTTGTATGGATGGATTTTTACTCTAAAGAAAAAAACCTGTGCTTGGTATTCATGAGTCTACTTCCTGTTGACTGACCCGGTTTCTTTTCCTCATGAATAATTTTCATGGACTTTTTTTTTATTTTTTTTTTATGGAAATCAGTTCTCTAAAATAACTCCTTATTAATATTTATTCCTTTAGAAGGGACAGCCTTAGACAGCCGTTTATATTTCTTTAGACATTAGAATGTTTATATTTAAGATCGATTAAAACGATCTTCGCCGTGTTCACGTGAATCGTTCTGTATCCGACACACGTTGTTCTGTCTTGATCCGGAAGCGTTAACTATTAAACTGGCTTTCTGGTTAAATATCATTCAGACTGACTGTACAATGAGTTTGTGGGATTTAAAGTGAATGTCCCCACAGGCCTGGAGTCCCCGCCGAGCAGCTGTTGGGTGATGAAGACGGGGGATTAGTCAGCTGCGCTCAGATCAGACTGGGCCTGAAGTACGAGGCTAAAGAGAATCGCTTTGCCATCTTCGTCATGCAGCTGACCAACTGCAGCACGCTGTCTGTTCCTGCCAGCCACAACATGTACGATTCCTTTCTTTTAATCTTCCTGCAAACAATCAAACCGAAGTGATGTTACACGCTTTTATTTTCGATGTCTTGTGTCTGTGTTATATGACGATAGCTCAGCCACAATGAGGGAACTGGCACCAAAAGCACTTTTTATAAACCACACAGCAGTCTTAATAAATCTTATTCTGTATTAATGCAGTGGTGGTATTCTAGATCTGAGCTTGCTATCTTTAAACAGCGACTGACTCGTTGACTCGTCTCGTTACCAAGCGACTCACTCTAAAGCTACATAACGTCTTAATGAAGCATTTCTCTTATCAAGTCAAGTCACTTTTATTGTCACATCACCACAGCACATGTGTCTTGGTGAGTGAAATTCTTGGAAGTGTACTCCTAGTCAGAACACACTGTGTACTATACTACACATTATACGCAATATGCACATACATACAGTTAGCACTACACATAAACACTATACACAGAATGTACACATTTCTACATTATGTAGACGTATATACGCATAAAAATATGTTAAGGATTATTATTATGGTGGAATTTCCTTTAATAAACTCTTAAATTTAACTGTGAATGCGCAAAACACATACAGATTGTATCACATAACAACAAACAAAATCTTTTGTTAACAACAAGCCAGCTAGTCAACTTTTTTTTGACTAAAAAAAGTGTATGTATAATGTATATCTATCTCTTTCTTGTAAAACAAGCAAGTCTCCATGTTGATTCATCTAAACGAATCATGTCCATGTTGATTCATCTAAACGAATCACGTCCATGTTGATTTATCTAAACGAATCATGTCCACTTTGATTCATCTAAACGAATTATGTCCACGATGATTCATCTAAACGAATCATGTCCATGTTGATTTATCTAAACGAATCACGTCCATGTTGATTCATCTAAACGAATCACGTCCATGTTGATTCATCTAAACGAATCACGTCCATGTTGATTCATCTAAACGAATCATGTCCATGTAGATTCATCTAAACGAATCATGTGCATGTTGATTTATCTAAACGAATCATGTCCATGTTGATTCATCTAAACGAATCACGTCCATGTTGATTTATCTAAACGAATCACGTCCATGTTGATTTATCTAAACGAATCACGTCCATGTTGATTCATCTAAACGAATCACGTCCATGTTGATTCATCTAAACGAATCACGTCCATGTTGATTCATCTAAACGAATCATGTCCATGTAGATTCATCTAAATGAATCATGTGCATGTTGATTTATCTAAACGAATCATGTCCATGTTGATTCATCTAAACGAATCACGTCCATGTTGATTTATCTAAACGAATCACGTCCATGTTGATTTATCTAAACGAATCACGTCCATGTTGATTTATCTAAACGAATCACGTCCATGTTGATTCATCTAAACGAATCATGTCCATGTAGATTCATCTAAACGAATCATGTCCATGTAGATTCATCTAAACGAATCATGTCCATGTTGATTCATCTAAACGAATCATGTCCATGTTGATTCATCTAAACGAATCACGTCCATGTTGATTTATCTAAACGAATCATGTCCATGTTGATTCATCTAAACGAATCACGTCCATGTTGATTTATCTAAACGAATCACGTCCATGTTGATTTATCTAAACGAATCATGTCCATGTTGATTCATCTAAACGTTTCTGTATACGGTATTACTCACTCAAAGAAGTGACCTTTTGTTTACTGTTGATTCTGTGAGCGGCCGTTTCGATACCTCGTTCTTGTTCGCAGGTACGTTCGGCTGGTAGTGCTGCCCTGTCCAGAGGCTACTCGCTGCCTGTTCCGCACACGCAGCTCACAGGCTCACGACACGCTGGAGCTCAACGAGGTGTTCGTTGTTCAGCTTTCGCCCACCGCCTTCAGACAGAAAACCCTCCGCATCGACGTCTGCTCCACTACCAAGTCCAGAACAGAGGAGTGTCTGGTGAGTGTCCTGAAAAGCACAGAGTTTCACTCAATGTGTCCTAAGTCTTGAAATGTGCTGGTGTGAGGTTTGGATGATAAAACGTTATCCAGGACAAGACAAAAAAAAAAAAAAAGCAATTTTGGAATTATATTCAAAATGTGTGAAATTTCTATCTATGTTCTGCACTATTCTAGCAGAGAACAGTTTGTAATTAAAGGAAACCCAGTTCTACTTAATAGTGAGTTTGTGTTTTTTTTTATTAAAGGCTGGAGCTCAAATCAGTTTGGCTGACATGGAGTGTTCGGAGGAGTGGTGTACCAAGTGGTACAACCTCCTCAACTACATGCTCATTGCAGACATGAACAGCAAGAACAAAGAGCTCAAGGTTCCCACACAGTCTGACAAGGTAACACACACACACACACACACACACACACACAAACACACTCATTCATACATTTTTGACTCCATTTCAAACCACTATCTGTCCATGTTGATTCATCTCAACGAATCATTTCCATGTTGATTCATCTAAATGAATCATGTCCGTGTTGATTCATCTAACCCACTCATTCACACATTTTTGACTCCATTTCAAACCACTATCTGTCTCTAATACCCAAAAGTGTAATTATTTTTTTGTCTGTCGCATTTTTTTAGGCAATAGATCCATCCACAGAACTCCAAGCAACCAACATGAAGATGGTAGAGACGGACTGGTGAGCGTGAGCGTTATCATGAGGAAAATGCTGAGAAATTTTTCGGACAGCACGATTGTCGCGTTCAGCTTTATCCAGAAGCTCGAACTCGGAATTAGTTCATCGTGATGTTTTGAAATGTACGTGACTTTTATTGTGGATCGTGTCTTCACAGGCAAATGGAGCCTCTGGAGAGCGACGTGTTCGTGGACGGTGTGGGCAGCGATGTCGAAGGGGAGGAGTTTAACTCCGAAGGCTGTCAGTGGGAAGCAGAGGAGGAGGATGAGGAGAAGGAAGTGACATCATCCAAGCTTCCTACAGCAGCAGCAGCTATCCCCGAAAAGGTAACGTCTTGCAGATCTGACTAATTTCCGCGTAAAGTCTGAAGACGTCCTTTCACGTCCTTTGTGTTTGCTACAGGTGAATAAAGAGACTAGTATGGAGGGCCACCTTCATTCCACCTCCGTGGTTCGACCCAAAGAGCGCCGGCTCGAGCTGAACCAACAGAACCCTTTTGTCAGGGGAAACACTATAATTCGCTCCAAGACGTTTTCTCCTGGTCCACAGAGCCAGTATATCTGCAGGGTAAATGTATACACACACACACTCATATACACACACACACACACATATACACACACACACATTTTCTACTTCCTTTATTTTTGCGCTCACTCTAACTTCTTTCTCCACGTCATTAGATCAACCGCAGTGACAGCGACAGCTCCACTTTGTCCAAGAAGTCTCCTTTCGTCCGGAACGCCTCAGAGAGGCGTAGCGTCCGTATCAAAAAGGTAAATCTCGCTCGTCTTACGCTCGAATTCTAACACGTTCCTCCATTAATTAAACCCCCTTTGCTGCACGTTACCTCCGGCAGAATTCCGACCGCTACACTTGCTGTCTGTCGTTTTAGAGGAAACGAACAAAAAAACATATAAAAATCAGAGAAGGTCAGTTAAATATCTAACGGTGAGGTTTCCAAACTAACCCGAGGTCATCGTTAACGAAGCGTAGGCTCTCCGAGAGGACGTGCCGGTTCCACCCCCTGCACAGCTTCCCAAGAATTCCGTTCAAGTCCACATAGTTCGGAAAGGGTCCGGGAGGCGGAAACTTGATGCCCATTTACCCGTCCTCAGTCATACGGAAAAGCGTTAGCAATGAAAGGCAGTGAGATTTATTTACAGTGCACTCGTCTCATGTTGCTCGGTGTCTTGTGCACAATTATTTTAATATCATTATTTTTTGAGTCTGGTTCCTCTCGAGGTTTCTTCCTCATATCTCACAGAGGTTTTTTCCAGGATGGATCATAACGGATAGACGTTAGAGATTAACAGTAACTTCAATTTTATTCTGTTTCTATACTTCCGTAAAGCTGCTCCGGGACAACGTCCGTCGTTAAAGGTGCCCTACGGACGAACCGAATTGAATCCCGAATCAAAAATCCCTTTAAATTCTTCCTGGAGAAAGTGTTATTAGAGCCGAACGTACTTTATTCAAGTGAGGATTCGCTTCGATGTTGTTATAATAACGAGTCAGTGTGTTGATTTTTTTTGTTTTTTAAAGCTTTCCGGAACGATTCGATTTTCCTTTACTTCCGTTTTGAAACGCTTCAGGTTTTTTCTCTTTATACTTATTATTTGTTATCGTCCTGTGCAGCAGGGTGTCCTGACCTGATGCGTCACGCCGCGAGATGAGATAAGTAGAGAATATACGCAAGAACCCTTTTATCATACAGCGAGATAAACTCTGAACACTTGAACACTCGTGTGAGCTTTCAGACGGGAAGGGAGACGAGACCAAACGCATCCAACCTCCCAGTTATTCTCTGCAGGATCATTTTATTGCACACGGAGCACATCGTGACTCGAACACAGCGTGATGGAAATGCAAACCCCACCCTTTCTCTTTCTCTTTCCTTCTCCAGCCTCCAATGCAGATGCGGGGTTCAGACGGCGTGATGCGGACTCCTCTGGACCTGGAACTGGAGCTGCAGGCGTCTCGGACACGCCACAGCCGCCTGAACGAGGAGCTGCGAGTGCTGCGGCAGCTGAAGGAGCAGATGGAGAGCGCGAGGCAGCAGGGCCAGCGTAGCCTTCCCACATGGGTGCAAGAGGACGAACGCTTTCGACTGCTGCTCACGCAGGCCGAGAAACAGGTCTCTCACAGCTCCGTGTCTTTAGCACGGCGTCCTAAACTAGTCACGTGCTCTACCAACGAGGGGACGTTCAGAAATGATTAAACAGTACATCATATAACGTCGACGATCTTCGTTCGTATTACTTTCTATTTAAAGCCGTACTCGAGCGCTCCAGTTTTCCCCACTGACGATCTGAAGTTATGGTTAGTAATAAAACAGGATTGTGTAGTCAGCGTCCTAACGGGATTAGTAATAAAGCAAAGCAATTCCTCACAATTTTAATAAAGCCACTGTTAAAAGCAGCACTTATTGCAGCACCGGGTTAATTAAGCTTTGGGTAACGACGCAAAAAATTCGTAACGGATTTGAGACGAGGACACAAAACAGAACCGTCAACATTATAGAAGAACGACAATTAAAACTTTATGAAATAATCCTAATCCAGGATTTCACAGCTGTTCAGGGTTGCCAGGTATTAGCTCTATTCCACCATGATCATATCTTTAAACAACCAAAAAAAAAAAGAATGAAAGTAGATTAAAAAGAATTTGTGTTCATCTCTTATCAGTCTTTGTGCCTCAGTCCAAATGTACTAGTAGCTCAGCATGATTAGTGTGCTGGTACGGTAGTGCGGTTATATGCTAGGTTTTTCCCAAGGAGGCAGTGTGGGCTTACGTAAAATTAAGAACAGCTCACTAAGCATCATGCACGATATAGTTCGAAAACACGAACAAAAAAGCAAACGAATAAATTACACACCGCTTTCCATCCAGCGAAAGTCTAACCTCGTGCCACCGTGTTTACCGTAGACTCAGGAGGAACAGCTGCAGGAACAGAGAGTGGAGAAGATGATGCGAGCGGCAGCTAAGGAGGTGCACAAGATCCGAGGGCAGAGTCGCAAAGAAGGTCCCGAAGTCCAGTCCTTCAGGTGACGCTTAGTCTTGCTTCTGTATTGTGTTTGAACGGCATGTAAACTCAGCCGGAACGTAAATGGTGCTCCTGATCATTCAGTGGTGCGGTTCTCCACTCAGCCAATCGTGTTGCAGCAGCAAGCAGCAGCGCGATGCACTCACAGGATCAGACATTTTTAGTGATGCCTAGAAGAAGCCTAAAAGCCTTTATTATCACCACATATACATTACAGCACAGTGGAATTCATTTCTTTACAAACCCCCAACTGAGGAGGTTAGGTTCAGAGTGCAGGGGTAGCTATGATACAGTGTCCCTGGAGCAGGGAGGGTTGAGGGCCTTGCTCAAGGGCCCGGCAGTGGCAGCTTGGCTGTGCTGGGGCTTTAACCCTGATCGTCCAATCAACAACCCAGAGCCTTAACCAGTTGAGCCGCCACTGCCCCTTCCATTGTTTACGAAATTTCTTTGGATTTTCAAACACGACATGCTGCAGTGGTGCGTAAAACAATAAACAGCAGTCCTGGAGGCAGAAACGGTTCAGCCTTTGAACAGGGGTCTGAGGAGAGTGTTGTAACAGCTCTTTACAACTGTGGTGAGCAGAAAAGTAGGTCAAAGATGTCTGAAGGACAAGAGCAGAACACATCATGGTCCAGGAACAGGGGCATTGTTGATCTTCACATGATTGGCTGATTGGGAAATGCACGAATGATCTCAGTCCACATCACTCACTCACTCACTCTCTCTCTCTCTCTCTCTCTCTCTCTTTCTCTCTCTCTCTGCAGAGAAAAGATGGCTTTTTTCACGCGAGTAAAGATAAACGTTCCTGACCTACCAGCCGACGACGTATAGACAACAAGCCTGAGTCTTAACTGCTTTTTCACTGAAGAAGAACCTGACCTCTGGTGGATTTATGAAGAACGGAGAAAGATTATCGCAGAAAATTACATGTATTTTCAGTAGGAAAATGTCCATTTTTAAAAAAAAAAAAAAAACAAAAACACTGGGTTTTAGCTCTCAGTTGAAAATCTGTAGATTCTGTCTCCTTTTTTTTTTTTTTTTTTTTTTTAATTGTACCAACAACCACATTTTTTCTCTCTGTAGCAATATTTTTTCTCTTACTACTAATAATTGTATATTGTTATCTTACTAGTTTTTTTAGTTGTTTTTTTTTAATTTTTATTTCGATAGTCGATCATTCCAAAACACTGTCGTGTTGTTTTTAAATAACACAAGTAGAGGGGGGGGAGGAGAAGAGTCGGTTTTCTGTGATTCTGTTATCTGAATGCAGATCCTTACGGTACTTTTACGATCGATAGCACAAGGTTTTGGAAATCGCTGTTTAGATGTATGTTGGTATGGGTACGTTAACTAAACGCGAGCAAAGACGTAAACGCGTACGTCGGCGGCGTCTCGCTACGAGCAGGGACGTGTTCGATCGTGCGCTTTCGACAAATTAGGACTGGCGCTTTTTTTTATATATAAAAGTTTAACACTATTTACAAGAGAAAAATTAGCTAAATCTAGCATCGAACATACACACTAACGGTAGCCAACATCGGTTTTAATGTTTAGCTATAGCTGAGTGCTAAATAGCTCTAACTCATGATCATCGTCACTACTTGCTGGTTCTGAGCGTTTTTTTTTTTTTTTGTTTGTTTGTTGTTTTTTTTAAGAAGTACAAACCGTATTTTGTTCACAAGGCACATCACACGGCGCAGCGTCCATCATGCCAGCAATTATATTTAAACTGCACTTAGTCATCCCACAGCCTCTCAGGTAGAATTTGGCTAGTTAATGCACTTTAATAGCTCATAATCGGAGAGTGAGGAAAGCAATCACGGCACGTCGTAGCTATCGAGCACAAACAAATAAAAGAAGTAAAAGAAGGAAGCCTGATGCACGCTCTCTATGACCTTGAAATGAATCGTGGGAGAGTTTGTCCTTAACCATGATTTTCTGTAACGGAAAACATTTTGTTTGTTTGTTTTTTGGACTCCCAGGAATTTTTGAAAATTTTTTTTTTTTTGTTGTTTTGAAGGCCAGATTGCTTCTAAGACACTCTTTTCACAGTGCACCCTTAAATTCTTAAAGTTTGAAGTTTTCTGACACCTGACACTAACTATTGAAGACCAAGATGCCGGTTTCGAGTCCTTCGATCATCTGCGGTACCGCAAGCCGTCGTACTCGTACCCGTCCGGTCCTCCCCTTTCCTCAAGTCCCTGTAAAACGGATCGCAGCATTAGAAGAGTTTATGACGCCTTTGCTGCGTTCGACTTTTCGTGTGAGAATGAAAAGTGTGAAATTAGAATTTGGAAAAATTCAGTGTTTTCAACGCGAGTTACAAAGAGCAAATTAAAAACATGAACCCTGTCTCTCTGAACTCGGGTAGAAGTTACAAGACGAGGTGCGTTTGGTGTTTCCTCGTCCACGGGTCTGAGATTCAGTCGAAGGCAGCGTCTGAAAATTTAGGACGAAATCACTGTAGAACGAAAGCGTCTTCATTTAGTCGTAACCACTAAAGCACGTCGAACGCACACCGCTGCTCCGTCTGATACGCCTTAAACGACGGGGTCAGGACCCAACGAATCGGCAGAACCGGAGAAACTGTAAAACCGCAGTTTAAATTTAGCCTTGAACAACGTGCCTTGATCCCAACAATCTCTCTGCGTTCTTCCATTGCTTTGCTTTGCACTTCAAGCTCAACAACAAAGCAACCCCGATCGTCTCGTCAGCACCTTTCTGTCCCTAATAACCGCAACCTCTGCACATTCCGCACGTCTCGCCCCCGAGAACAATCCGATTTCTAAAAGCTTTATCTATAACCAAATCTCTCGCCTTGGCGTCGTCGTCTCCGTTAACCCGCCACGCTCCTTTCCGCATCCTGTTCTATTGAAATCTTTCCCACGATTAGATCGAGTTCTAGCGCACTGAGGCTCGGCAGCTCGGGATCGCCGCGGTACAAAAAAATATGCCGGAATAAAAAGCCGGAGGCTGTTTATTTTCTTTGTTTAAGTTGAAGACTGGAATCTGAATGTATGAAAAGCAAACCTTTTCCTTTAGACACCCTGCATTGTATGTAGCTGAATGTGAATTGTTACATGGGAACACTAAGATAGTTCTATTATCTATTCTACTGAACTGGAACTTAGCTCTGGAAGAACGCCACGCTACGCAGGACGTAATCAAGACACGGGATGAGATTCACCACGCGCTTATGGAACATTCTGATTGCTGTAATCATCCAAATCATTTAGGAAAGAAAAGAAAAGAAATCACAGTCAGCCACTGATGCTGGAAGTCACAAATGATTTGTTATGGATGTATAATAGGATTCCTGTG
>NC_083476.1:21096241-21153741 GCF_030014155.1 Tachysurus vachellii
GCGCGCCTGCGTCTGACTGTGTGCGCGCCTGCGTCTGACTGTGTGCGCGCCTGCGTCTGACTGTGTGCGCGCCTGCGTCTGACTGTGTGCGCGCCTGCGTCTGACTGTGTGCGCGCCTGCGTCTGACTGTGTGCGCGCCTGCGTCTGACTGTGTGCGCGCCTGCGTCTGACTGTGTGCGCGCCTGCGTCTGACTGTGTGCGCGCCTGCGTCTGACTGTGTGCGCGCCTGCGTCTGACTGTGTGCGCGCCTGCGTCTGACTGTGTGCGCGCCTGCGTCTGACTGTGTGCGCGCCTGCGTCTGACTGTGTGCGCGCCTGCGTCTGACTGTGTGCGCGCCTGCGTCTGACTGTGTGCGCGCCTGCGTCTGACTGTGTGCGCGCCTGCGTCTGACTGTGTGCGCGCCTGCGTCTGACTGTGTGCGCGCCTGCGTCTGACTGTGTGCGCGCCTGCGTCTGACTGTGTGCGCGCCTGCGTCTGACTGTGTGCGCGTCTGTGCGTCTGACTGTGTGCGCGTCTGTGCGTGTGTGTGCGCGCGCGTCTGACTGTGTGTGTGTGTGTGTGTGTGTGTGTGTGTGTTAGGGTGGACTTCAGGAAGTTGCAGATCAGTTGGAGTTGAAGCGGATCGGCAGACAACATCAGGCCGGTTCGGACTCTCTCCTGACTGGAATGGCTTTCTTCAGGATGAAAGAGGTGACGTTTACAAACCTGCTGTGGAACTTTACTGTGCATGTGGAAAACATCTGAGCTGAACAGTAGCTTCAGTTTAAGAAACTCAGAGAGAAAGAAAAGGATCAGTCTTTAACCTCCAAACTGAGGTTTAAATTGTAAAATAAGAATAAAACATTTGATATAAATCATTTGAGACCGGTAATTAAAAGTTTGATATTTTAAGATGCGTTTTTATTCATTCACGTACGAACGTACGTATTTATTTGCATCTGTTTGGATTTAATTTGCAGTTATTTTTCGAGGACAACATCGACGACGCCAAGTACTGCGGCCGGCTCTACGGCCTGGGCTCGGGCTCTTCTCAGACTCAGAACGGCATCTCCAACTCGTCACAGGATGAAGCCAACAACAAGCACTGACCTCCGACGCACCACGCACTTGTTTTTAATCCCTCAGAGCAGATACTGGATTCCCCCCACCACCCCCACCACCCCACACACACCCCCCGATTCACCTCCATCCTTCAACCACATCCACGTTGGAATGATGTTGAAACCCGACCAAACATCTCCAAACCAGTTCTGCCGTCACACCCGGTCCAAGCAAAAACGAACAAATATTCCGATTCCAGCTCTCCTGCGTAGCGGCGATCATTCCTCATCAAGCGCATCGTTCCTCCTGGACATTTTATTCGTTTGTTTTATGGCATTAAACAACCGAGAGAAAAATATTTTTTAAGCACAGGACTAGCACCTCGTCTCTCCCAGCTAACGCGAGTCTCAGCGTTTTTAATATGCTCCACCAGCAGTTCGGCACAATCTCGTTTAGGATTGATTTTTGTAGTAAAAAAAACAAAAAACAAAAAAAAAACAAATCCAAAACAAGAGATCCGGTGCGGTCGAGTCGACCCAAGAAACATCTGTTCCGTGTCGAAATCTTTTAAACGATGCTGCGAAGTGTTGTGTATTAAAATGTAAAGTTTTCAAAGGAGCCAAAACTTTTAGCATTTTTTCCTACGAGAAAAAAAAACAACTTTTAAATCTGGACTTGTTTGTTACGGATTAAGGTGCAGGGGGTCACTGGTTCTGTGCAGAACGTCCTTTAATTTGTTCACCATCAAACAGGTTGTTTGTGGTACGTGTTGTTTTTATTCCATCCGATGTTTGAAACTCTTGTATATTAAAATGTTTTCTATCAACCGTTAGTTTTTTTTTTTAAATTTTATTTGTTTAATTCAAATGCAAGTTTTTGCATTTATTTTTCACCAACATGTAAATATCTGATCTTTCGTCTGAAACCCAACAACAGTTTAGAGATCTGATAGGAAATAAAATAAAAAGTTTAAAAATTCAAGCTTAGTATAAAGTGTAAATGAAATTTAGACTAAGTTTTTAAAACAAAGTAAAAGAAACTTTTCATACACACACAAGCAAAACTAAGTCTACAGATCTAAAAACATCAAAATTAAAATGGATAAAGTTCAACAACAGATCAACTAACAAATAAAAATCTAAATAAAATCTAAAAAAAAAACAATATAGAGTAAAAAAAATTGAAAAGTAATTGAATAATCAGAATTAATCTCACTCACTCACTCACTCATCTTCTACCACTTATCCGAACTACCTCGGGTCACGGGGAGCCTGTGCCTATCTCAGGCGTCATCGGGCATCAAGGCAGGATACACCCTGGACGGAGTGCCAACCCATCACAGGGCACACACACACACACTCATTCACTCACGCAATCACACACTACGGACAATTTTCCAGAGATGCCAATCAACCTACCATGCATGTCTTTGGACCAGGGGAGGAAACCGGAGTACCCGGAGGAAACCCCCGAGGCACGGGGAGAACATGCAAACTCCACACACACAAGGTGGAGGCGGGAATCGAACCCCCAACCCTGGAGGTGTGAGGCGAACGTGCTAACCGCTAAGCAACTGTGCCCCCCTCAGAATTAACCTTAAATTCTAAAATCCACCACAACTAAATTTTAAAATCTCAAACCAAAATCTAAAATGGAATTTAAAAAAAAAAAAAAAAAAATCTAAATTAAATTAAAAAGCATTTAAAAAAAACTAGACCAAATTAAACTAAACAAATTGAAATGAGTAATCTAAAAAAAATCCGAATTAAATCTTAAAGGAAATTCAATTGGAAAATAAAAGATCTATATTATCTATAATCTATAATATTAAAGTCTAAAAATAATTAAAAACAAGTCCTTGTTAGAACATTTCTCCAAATGCAGGATGTCTGTTAATCAGTGTGTTAATTTTGTAATGACGACACGTTTACGTTAACAAATTAACTGGTTCTGATGCTTTATCGTTGCTCGAGCAACCGCACTCACCACAAACCTTTAGAAATTGTGTGTAAGTGTTTCGGTTGGTGAAGGTTCCTGTTCGGAGATGTTCATTAAACGTTTTTTTGAAGGAGTCTCCAATGTCAGCACGTCGTGTCTGTGTGTTTTTTTTTTTATTAACTTCGAGAATCTTTACGTTTCAGAAAACTACAATAATTACAGTGTTGATGTTTTAGAGCTTGTGAGCAGTGATTGAGAAAACCAGGAGGTGAGAACAGGCTGTGGAATTTAGGTTCTTCTGCAGGGTCGCGAAGGAACCTAAGAAGAGGTCGTCTGAGGTCGTCTCTGAGGAGTATCTGGAATCCATGACTGGACCGATCTCAAGATTCTCATCTCCTCACCTACCTACAGGAACCTTTCTCCAAGGAAAAATATGAATGAATAGAAAAAAATGAAAAACAGGAGAACAAAACAGCAAGCAGTCGTTCAATTAATCAAGATATGTTCTTCTAGCAGAGGTTTTTTTGAGCAACATCTGAGGAAGATGCATTCAAGGGCTGGACACCATAACTGGTTCATCCATCCATCCATCCATCCGTCCTTGGTGCAGTAGCTAGCATTACTGCCTCAGAGCTCCGAGACTGCAGGTCTGATGTTCAGCTCAGAATGTGGAGATCTTTGTGGAATTTCATATTGTCTCACCGTCCACATGGATTCCAGCAGGTTTTTCCTGCAGTACAAAGACACTTAATAGGAGTATGGACTGCTCAGATCGGCCATTAATAACATTAAATACTCTCTCGTAGTCATCAAGCTTTACATGAGCTTCTGATCGACTCCTGCGCAGTAAGTTTTCTCCTTCAACACCAAAAAAAAACGTCCTCTGGAGGATCAATAAAAAGTCCATCCACCAATCCGTCAACTCCGTCCATCCAAGTTGTACTTTTCCATCCAAGTCTACAAATCATATTCAAAAGGGAAATCAAATAAAAAAAAATATGAATCTAAAAAATAAAAACCCAAATAAAAAGGTAAATAAAAAAAATCTGAAAAAAATTTTCACAAACAAAAAAAAACCAAACTAAATTTAAAGTAAAAATGACTGACTATGATGACTATAAACAGGGTGCTTTTATTTACGGTAAAGAGAAGACCAGGCTTCATTTAAAGCTCGCTGGTCCAGACACATTGTCTACAAGGCTTGCGTTAACTGCGTTAATTATTCGTGTTAATTATTTTCCGTCTCTGTGTCTTTACGGTTAATAAATAAAGCGACTCGTCTCAGTTTGTGGGAGAAAGAGGTTTATTAAAGTATAACAGGTGAAAGAAAAGCTGACGTGAGCTTCGTTTTACACCTTAAACAAAAATACAAATATTCTTTATTCAGGAGAAAAGGACTAAGTGCTGTTGTGGATTTCTGAAGCGAATCTCTGCCGAGCTTTGTACGGCGAGCCCGTGGACGCGTACGTGAGCAGCAGAGCCGACGCCCTCTCGCGGAGATGACGTGGAATCCCGCCGAGGTGCCGATCGGCGAACGAGAGGACGAGGCAACATTCGAGGACGTCGGGGAAGACGTAGTTCTGTAACGAAGAAACAAAGGAATAAGAGAGCGTCAGATTTGCGTGGGAAAATGCCAAACGGTTACCACGGCAACGGTGCTCCTTAGGGATAAAAAAACTAAACTGTTTAATTAGCGTTTAATTTTCTACAAATCGTAGCAAGATAGAAAGAATTTTGACACGTGAGCGTTGACGGCCGATCGGACGTTAGACCACAGAGCCAGAGTTCTCCAATCTGATTGGTCGCTAGGTTTGTATTAAATACGCAAATTAAAGACGTTATCGTTGCCGTAGTAACAGCTCGATGCGATCGAACACTAGTGGTAAACGGATTAAAAACTTTATTTAACAAAAGTTTAACGTCTAGACGGTTATGGAAGAAGTCTTCAGCGTCAACACAGGAAAGTGTTCAGGACTTTGGGAAGTTTACATGTTCTGTTTTTTTTATTAAAATGGAAAAAAAATGCGTTTTTTTTGTCTTATGTACTGAGAGAAAATAAAATAAATCTCAAAATTCTAACTAAGTATTAAAAAATAAACACGGATTTCTGAATACGTTCTTAATACAGTCTGAAAATCTAAAAAAGAAAATCCAACTCTTTAAAAAAAAATCTTAAACTAGAATCAAAATCGGGGCACGTTGGCTTAGCGGTTAGCACATTCGCCTCACACCTCCACCTTGTGTGTGTGGAGTTTGCATGTTCTCCCCGTGCCTCGGGGGTTTCCTCCGGGTACTCCGGTTTCCTCCCCCGGTCCAAAGACATGCATGGTAGGTTGATTGGCATCTCTGGAAAATTGTCCGTAGTGTGTGATTGTGTGAGTGAATGAGAGTGTGTGTGTGTGTGTGCCCTGCGATGGGTTGGCACTCCGTCCAGTGTGTATCCTGCCTTGATGCCCGATGACGCCTGAGATAGGCACAGGCTCCCCGTGACCCGAGGTAGTTCAGATAAGTGGTAGAAAATGAGCGATGAGTGAGAATCAAAATCAAATAAAAGAAAATGAAATGAACAAAAAATCAGAATAAAATCTAAAAAACAAAACCAAATCAAGTGACAAAAAAAAATAAATAAATCTACCACAATCAAAAATTTTTAAAAATAAAAAATGAAACCGGGGGGCACGTTGGCTTAGTGGTTAGCACGTTCGCCTCACACCTCCAGGGTCGGGGTTCGATTCGCGCCTCCGCCTTGTGTGTGTGGAGTTTGCATGTTCTCCCCGTGCCTCGGGGGTTTCCTCCAGGTACTCCGGTTTCCTCCCCCGGTCCAAAGACATGCATGGTAGGTTGATTGGCATCTCTGGAAAATTGTCCCTAGTGTGTGATTGCGTGAGTGAATGAGAGTGTGTGTGTGTGCCCTGTGATGGGTTGGCACTCTGTCCAGGGTGTATCCTGCCTTGATGCCCGATGACGCCCGAGATAGGCACAGGCTCCCCGTGACCCGAGGTAGTTCGGATAAGCGGTAGAAGATGAATGAATGAATGAAAAAATGAAACCAGAATGAAAATGAAATATTAAAGTCTAAAAAAATCCAAAAGAAATCACTTACTTTCACGTGGTCTGGAACAGCAGCGAGTTTTTTCTGATGCTCGGTGACCTGAGCGACCAGAGCAGGAAACATCTCTGCAGAAGATCTGAGAGAAACAGAGAAGAAGAAAAGAGCTTCCTGTTTCTGTCTCTGAACCCGATCGGATGTTTAATAAACGTCTTTACAGCACAAACACCGTTACCTGGTGTCCAGATCTCTCTGTCCTTCTGCAGCGTTCTGCTCCTCCATGAGATCTCCAGACTCCACCTGAAGGTGTCGGTGTTGCTGGACCATCCCAGCTACTCTGCTCTGGATGTCCTCTAAAGCTCTCTGTGTGGACTGAAAGGCAGCGTGCGGCTCGGACAGAAGAACGTTCCAGAATTCCTCACAGAGAAATCCGTCGTCGTCTCCGGGTTCGCTCTGGTGAGCGGCGTCTCCGTTCTCTACCGCCATCCGGTGGCCGTTGGAGGGTTTGACGCGACCTTTTTGACTCCACCAGCTTTTATACATGAGCTGGTAACAGATCAGAGCCTCCAGACTTCGAGAAGCTGCCAAACTTCTTTC
The DNA here is from genome assembly GCF_030014155.1 of Tachysurus vachellii. Taxonomy (NCBI): domain Eukaryota; kingdom Metazoa; phylum Chordata; class Actinopteri; order Siluriformes; family Bagridae; genus Tachysurus; species Tachysurus vachellii. The sequence continues at coordinate 21,102,867 of NC_083476.1, forward strand.
GTTGCTCTCCAGCTTCTGTTTATAGACCTCTAGAGAATCCAGATCTGTGAAGGGGAAAAGCTTTAAAACCATAAAACTCTTCAGTGGAGATGAAGCCTGTGAGAGTCTCTTACCTTCAGGGAGGAAAAGCTGGAACATCTCAACCATCAGAGGAAAATGATTAGTCTTGAAGACTCGAGTCAAAGCTCTCAGAAGCTCCTCGAGAAGTGAGCTCCAGTCACCCAGCAGCTCACTGAGTGCAGAAAGAGTGACATCCAGGGCCAAGTGAGACAACAGCTGTAGAGTGGGAAGACAAGACGTACACACACACACACACACACACACACACGGTTGAGGAACATAATCAACATGAACGCCTGCTTCAAATACCTTTGATCTAAAGGGAACACAAACTTTTGCACTCAGAGGTACCTGTTTTCCAGGTGTGCTGGCGGCAGCAGGCGGGTTCTCCACCGCTCCTAGCTGTTGATGGAGCTCTTTGAGCCGCTCCGGATCTGCAGCGTCGAGCCCGAACACGTTCCTCCACACGCGCTGTACGTCAGCGACGAAGCTCTCGGCGCTGGGATTAGACCAGGTGTGACATGACAGCGAGGACCACGTCACCACCCCGGCGTGCGACAGTCTCTGAGTCAGGAGCTCACACACGCACACGACAAGTCTGTGACCCTACAGCGAGAAGATCACGTCCCATACGATGAGAACCTTCTGCACTGAAACGCCTGAAGTTTACAAAGCCGTACGTTTCTATTAAAATCAAACTGACCATTAAGGAGTCTTGAGTGCTGAGGATCTCCTGCGCCGCCAGAAAATCCTGCGAGTGCACGAGGTCTTTGGCGCATCTCAGAGCGAGCGAGTGGCACAAGTCCGTCTCGCCGGACAGCTTGGCCAAGTTGGCGGCCGTCTTCAGCGACATCACGTCCCCTTTCTTAGCGATGACTTTGGCAGCGTCGAAACTGCAGTCAGCAGCGAGGTAGCTGGAGGAAAGGAAGCGGATCAGAAGTTTATTTACTTTTTTTTTTTAAAAAGAATTAAGGCTCTATTTCTTACACAAACTACCAATTATAGGCAAATAAACCCTTCTGTAACCGTGTCTCTGGGAGGTTGTTTACCATATATGGTGATTTGGGGGTGTTACTTTATATGCAAATGAGATAAGATGTTTTATTCAAACACAACTGCGTGAAGAAATTCAGAAGTTATAAGACAAAGATTTCTCCTTGTTCTCGTCTCACCACTTAGCCGCGGTGGTGTAATGTCCGTCCTTCTCCAGTACGGTGCTCCAGCTGGTGTACAGGTCCTTCAGCACAGGGTCCTCAGGCTGCAGTCTGGCTTTGGCCAGGGCGATGGCTTCTCTGTGGAGGAACCACAAACTTTAACACACACACACACACATACATACACACACATACATACATACATACATAAACCACACACAGACACAGACACACAGACACACACACACTCACACACACAAACTCACACTTACATACGCACACACACAGACACACACACACAGACACAGACACACACACTCACAGACAGACAGACAGACACACAGACACACACACATACATAAACCACACACAGACACAGACACACACACTCACACTTACATACACACACTCACAGACACACACACACATACATAAACCACACACAGACACACACACACACTCACACTTACATACACACACTCACAGACAGAGACACACACACCCACACAAGGTTTATGCTAAAAAGCCAAGTTCACCTGTAGAACTGGTGAGATTTGAGGAGGCCGACGGCTTCGTAGACTTTGTGAATGGACACGAGGTGTGAAGCTGCTTTAAGGAACTGCTCCTGCATACACAGCTGCTTCACGTACGCCTCCACCGTCCTGAACCACACCTGATAACCAGCTGGAAGCAGCAGGAAAGAAACCATTACCTCCTACACTAAGATGAGGGACGGTGTGAGATTTAACCTGTGTAACTAATACACACATCTTTATACAAGAAATAACACTGACCACATTTTGGATATTTACTTCATTAAAAAAAAAAAAAAAAAAAACAACAACAAAAAACAAAAAACACACCACATGAAGAAACGTTAATGAAGCAAAAAACAAAAACGTCCAGTTCACGAGCAAGACGATGAGATTTGGGACTTTTTTTTGTGTTGGACCAAAGCGGTGGATCGAATGTCAGACTCAAATGGCAAAGCTGGTCACTGGGTTTAGATAATAAAAGTCTTTTTGCTTACAGACAAAGAAACCCGAGACTTATACTTTATATTTATTGTATTCAAGGTGCATCAGTTAAAAATGAAAAAAAAATAAATAAATAAAATAAAATAAAGAAAAGCAACATTTAATTAAATTAAATTGTATTTGTCGAGCACTTTGGACACTGAATAGAAAAAATAAGAATAATGATTAAAATTCATATTTATTCCTAATAATGAGACTGATACCAGGATCGAGGTTTCGGTACCGTTTTGGGTACCAGATCCGAACCGTTTGAAGAACCACAGGAAAGATTAGAGAGCAGTTACCCATGGGAGCTAAACTCAGGAGGTGGTCAGTCAGCAGTCCTTTATCTGAGGCGAGCTGCAGAGCTCCGGTCAGGTCTCCTTTCCACAGCCTCAGATACATCACGGAGTCGTAATGTCCTGCGTCCAGGTGACCGTCCTCTACACGGACAGAGCACACGATCGTCTCAGTTACAACCGAATTCTTCGATCTGATCACAGCGGAATTGTTGATGTAACGATGCGTTCGGGTTACAAAATGTTTACTGAACACTTTTTTTTTTAATTTAAAAGGAGTCTCCGGTGGCAGGATTTTTTTCTTGCACTTTTTTTACTCGCTAATGTGAAAAGCTAAAAAAAAAAAGGCTGGTGAGTTAAAAACATTTGTAGCAGTGATAAAAATGTAAAACATCGTGTGATCTGTGAATATTAATAAAAAGTAAAAAAAAAAAAAAAAAAAAAAAAAAAAAAATGACTGAATAAAAACCCTTCAAGATATCGGAAGATCATCAATTTTTCAGGTTGCCAGATCACGCCATTAATACCCCATAACTGAATCATTAGCCCTATTCGGACGGGACTAGTTTTCCAAACGACGTTTGAGTTAGAATTTTTTTCAGCCGACGTCTGTCATTTCACGTATGGATTCGGACGGGACTAACGTCTCTGTGTTTATTACGGAGGTAGGAGTGTCTGTGTTTAACATGTGCGCGTCGCACAAGACCACGTGTCCAGGATGCGTGGATTGCGTATGGTGCAGTTGACATGCTGTGAACTATATAAAAGTGCATTTCAGTAATATAATTGAAAAACTGTCAAACAATTTATGAAATTTGATCAAATGTATTTTGAAATTAAGTAAATTTACATTACTTTAAAATGTAAACATCCTAACTTAAGTGTTTAAAAATGTTATACACGTTATAATAATATTAAAAATAATAAAAAAAAACAAATGTAAAAAATCTTTAACATCATATGGTTTTATATAGAACTTCTTATAAACCCACTGGAATAAATACGTTTTTATATCATTTTCACGTTATGTAATTGACTATAGAAATGAAAGTACTCTTACCTATAACTGATATTACAGTCGCCGGTCTTAACAATTTACATGATTTGGCTCTTCTGGTTGATTTATTTATTTATTTCTTCGCAGGGTAGCAAACACATTTACATCCATTATTGGTGTGCAGAAAGCAGAGACTTGAATACGCTAGTGTTAATACGGTAGTTCACGTTGACCAAAACAGACAAGAAAACGCGTTTTGGAAAAAAACGTTTTCGGCAATCACAGACATTCGCATTCAGACGGGATTAGATTTCTCAGAGGAGCGCCGATTTTGCTGAAAAACAGTAGGTCATTTGCTCTGGAATTTTTACACAGGTCGTGTGAGAAAAAGACAGACATGGCAGATTCGGACGGGATTAAAATCACAAAGTACGTCTGTGAAACTGAAATGTCTCTAACGACCCCCTGTAAAATTAGTCCCATACAAATAGGGCTTTTGATTATTTTTAGTTGAAAAGTCCTCTACCGCTTATCCGAACTACCTCGGGTCACGGGGAGCCTGTGCCTATCTCAGGCGTCATCGGGCATCAAGGCAGGATACACCCTGGACGGAGTGCCAACCCATCACAGGGCACACACACACACACACACTCTCATTCACTCACACACTACGGACAATTTTCCAGAGATGCCAATCAACCTACCATGCATGTCTTTGGACCGGGGGAGGAAACCGGAGTACCCGGAGGAAACCCCCGAGGCACGTGGAGAACATGCAAACTCCACACACACAAGGTGGAGGCAGGAATCGAACCCCCAACCCTGGAGGTGTGTGGTGAACGTGCTAACCACTAAGACACCGTGACCCCCAGTTGAAAAGTTTATTTATTTATTTATTTTTAAGATCCTTAATCCTTTATTTGTTTGTTTTAGCTCCAGAAATACTCACTACTACAGAACATGCTGATGTCAGGTCGTTTTCTTACCCTCCTCCTGGAACATCCTGTAAAGTGCTTGTCTGTCTGCGAACAGTCCGAGCTGGATGTATTCTCCGGTTCCTGGTACGCAGTTCTCCGTCTCTGTCTCACCTAAAGAAAGAGGCGACATCTGAGGGAAATTTCCACGAATTCGGAGAGCAAGACCAGCTGGGAGACGCCGGATTAGACGGCGGATTAGACGACGTGACGGTCGACACGGCGAGAAACGATAAATTCTACATTGTGATATTTCTTCACGGTCGTTGTTTGCTGACCTTTTGCGTGTCTGACGGCAGCCAGCGTGAGGCAGTCGTTCTGAAGCTCCTCTTTGGCTCGGTGGTCCATGGAGGTGCTGAGAGGAAGGATGGAGCGCGGCTTCCTCTTCTTCGCGCTCTGATCTAGAACAGGAAGAAGAAGAAGAAGACCGTTCACCTTTCAGTGACGTTTTATAAACGTAAATGGCTTTATATTATTATTCGTTTCCTGTATTAAATGTTGAGCTGTGACCTGATTTGTCTTTCTTCTTCTCATCCTTTTCGTCCTTCTTCGCGGTTAGAAAAGTTCTCTCGCCGTTAACATGGACTTTCTCTGTGACCGAACCGCTTCCCTGAGACAAACCTGGACACGAAAGAAAAAGATCTTGAGACACTTTTACAATCTAGAAAAAAAAAAGATGACATGATGAAGATGATGAAGACGAATTGACGTTACAGGTGACGTTAGAGACGACGCTTTCTCTCTCCTCATCTTCTCCTTCGTCGTCCGTCTGTCCTTCATCCATTCCGCTTCCGGTTCCTCCTGCGGCTTCTTCTCCCGTCTGCGGTTTGTTCTCGTCCGTCTTCGCCCAGGACTTTTCCAGGACCTTCTTTTTCTTCTTGGTTTTCTTCACTGGTGCTTTCTTCTTCTCCATCTCCACACGCCTCCGACCTGCTCGGAGAAACGTCCCTTCATTGCTACATTGCAGTCTGATCATTTAGCTGCTACACACTTAACTTTAGAACTATTTTCATGTAATAAGTGTTAGATTTCTTCGCACTCTTGGGCGGTTTAACGTGCTCCTGTTTGGACACGGCCCACTCCTGCACCGTGAAGTCGTCAGCGCCGGTCCAGATCAGGTCCGGGTTCACGGGTGACCACTGAACACACAGCACACGGCCGTGATGACCTCTGTAGTTACACACCGGCTCCTGTTTCAGCACGTCCCACACCTACACACACACACACACACACACACACACACACACACACACACACACGAATAAAAAAACCCATGAGGTTAATTTAGATTAAATTAGTAATCATTTAGAGTGTGTATGTGAGTGTGCGTGAGTGTGTGTGTGTGTGTGTGTGTGTGAGAGAGAGAAAGAGAGAGCGTGAGATGGACAGAGAGAGAGAGAGAGATGGAGAAAAAGAGAGAAAAATAGAGAGAGAGAGAGAGAGAGAGAGAGACAGAGAGAAAGAGAGAAAGAGAGAGAGAGGGGAGAGAAAGAGAGAGAGAGAAAGAGAGAGAGACAGAGAAATAGAGAGAGAAAGAGGAGAGAGAGAGAGAGAGAGGGGAGAGAAAGAGAGAGACAGAGAAAGAGAGAAAGAGAGAGAGCGAGAGGGGACAGAAAGAGAGAGACAGAGAAAGAGAGAGGGGAGAGAAAGAGAGAGAGAGAGAGAGAGAGAGAGAGAGAGAGAGAAAGAGAGAGGGGAGAGAAAGAGAGAGACAGAGAAAGAGAGAGAGGGGAGAGAAAGAGAGAGAGAGAGAGGGGAGAGAAAGAGAGAGGGGAGAGAAAGAGAGAGACAGAGAAAGAGAGAGAGACAGAGAAAGAGAGAGAGAGAGAGAGAGAGAGAGAGAGAGGGGAGAGAGAGAGAGAGAGAGGTGGGGGGAGAGAGAGAAATAGTTTAAGAAAAGAATGTGAGTAGAAACTTGTTCAGTTGATATTAACAAAACAGAGAGTTAATCCTCATCACATCACTGAGGCAGCGCTGGTTAAAGTTGTAAATGACCAGTGGATTTAAACTGGCTGCTGCTCAGACTCGCGCTCGGACTCGCGCTCAGACTCGCGCTCGGACTCGCGCTCGGACTCGCGCTCAGACTCGCGCTCAGACTCGCGCTCAGACTCGCGCTCATCTGACTGCATTTTGTAACTTGTTCCACTTTATTAATAAATCCAACAAACAAACTAAATGTGGAAACAGGAAACACAGCCTTACCTGCGCGGTGCCGTCGTAGCTGACGGTGACCAGGTGAGCGTGGTGATGAGGACTCCACGCCAAGCTCGTGATTTTGTTAGTGTGACCAGATAAAGAGCGGAAAGCTTCGGTCAACAACGCCGGGCTCTCAGACGGGGTCTCTTTATGAAAATAATCATAGTAATGAAAATAATGTTCAAAAAAAACAAACAAACCAATCAGACTCCCAGAAAGAAGCTAAATAAAATAAATAAATAAATAAGTAAAAAGAATAGAATATATAAAAATAATGGATTCAAAATTGATTTAAATAAAGAAAATATTTTTTCAAAGATTTTCTGTATTTTTTTTACTATCAAATTTTACACACTGTACGTTTATTAGATTATACGTTATTCTACTTTTCTTGATATTATTTAAGTTCTGAATCTTTTAATTCGTAATATAACGTTTATATTTGCTTTTTTACTCATATACTTTATAAACGTAACCGTTTTAAAACGTGTAAGACGTTTCTGTAGGAGTCGCGACCACGTGTCGCCCACCGATTGCACTGCGCAGGTCGTGGATGTAGACGTTGGCGTTGCTGGAGCCGGAGGCCAGCAGGCAGTGCAGCTCGGGCTGGGTGGTGGAGTGCTGATGGTGCCAGCACAGCGTGTTGATGATTTTATGGTGCTGCTGGATGGTGCACACAAGCTTCAGACTCGGAGCTTTGTACACGTCTATAGAGCTGTGAATGAAAACAACAGTGTGGGTTAAATCAGTGTGAAATGTTCTCCAAAAAAAATCTGAATCTTTCAGCTTTATATGACTCACAAAACAGACAGCTCTTAATGTCGCCCCCTGCTGTATGTTTATTGAATTGCGACTTAAATCACCAAAGAAGCTTTTATTTGAAACTACGTAGGGCTGGGCGATGTGACTGAAAACTGTATCACGATATCAGTGTTTCATATCGGTCGATATCTTATTAATAATTATTGATTTATGACCCGTTTAAAATAAGGACCAGGAGAAAAATATATTACATTTAAACCTTTTTATTTTAAACTTAAACCTTCCTCTGATCGTAAACCCCTCGGTTATTAAGACAGAAATGTCACCAAGCAGGAAAACTCTAATAATTATAATGTAAACATGAGTCTAAAGTCACAATGAACACTTAACAATGATCTCTTAACATTTAAGGTGCAAAATGAAAGAAAATGTAAGAAATGCTTAATAAAGTGTAATAAAATAGTGCAAAGTGTTAAATATAAACACAGAGAAACTTTTCCTCTTTTATTTACAATTTCCTCGCTCGCTGCGGCTCATTTTCTGCTCATCAGTCGCCGGTTACTGAAGAGGAATCCGGCAGACCGGCACGAGACGACGATACGGCGCAACCAAATTTGATACCGTTACACGATTGGCTGTTAGCGTGTCACTCCCTTACGTTGCTAGGTTACCAGAGAGCGAGTGCCTTTGTTAATGCAACCGAACTTGCTTTGCAACATCTGCTTTCTTCTGACAAAAATAAAAAATATCGAACACATTTTTTATTGATATCGATCACGTGTCTATCGCGATACATAACGTTATCGTTTTATCGCCCAGCCCTAAAACCGACAAGCTGACGGATTTACCCTGCATCCAGCCGCTACTCAAATCAGGAACCACATGTTTAATGTAATCTCTGCGTAGAAACCACTCACCCGTCTTCGTTTCCGACAGCCAAGACTTTCCCGTCTGGCTTCCAGCTCAGGTCTGTGTGAGGAGACAGTTTGTGCTGCGGACAACAGAGCGAAGGGGTTGTTAGATTAGGTGTAAATATATAACGAGGAAAAAGGGAAACATCTCGTGTTTGCTCGTCTTAGCGTGTTACTTTAATGTCGTTGGAGTCACGGATGAGTTTGTCGATGTTGCTGGCTTCGTCTGACAGCTTCCGCGGGTCGTGTTGAAAGATAACGCCTTCTCCTGCACAACTGTACAGCGTGTAGTCAGGTTTATCTCCTGCACCTGAGGACAAAACGCTCGAGCTTTAACTTTCCATTCAGCTCTAAATAATAATGGAACTGTTCAGTATTTCGTTTAGAGTAACGAGGCTAGAAACAAGGAAGGTTTCGCATCTTGTATCGAACTCAGTTCCCAGTGTTCGTCTCTTCTGTCTAGAAACAGAACTGAACTGGTTTTGGAGACAATAATTACAAAGACACGAGTCTTAATCCTTCACATGCAGGAAGAAACACTTTCAGAAAGGAACCTGCTCTAGAGGTTCATTACCTTTGCCTCTGGTATGAGCTCATGGTGGTTCAGGCTGGAAAACGTCCTTCTCTAGACACACGCACACACCATGACTCTCACACACGCACGCACACGCACACACCATGACTCTCACACACGCACGCACACGCACACACCATGACTCTCACACACGCACGCACACGCACACACCATGACTCTCACACACGCACGCACACACACACACCATGACTCTCACACACGCACGCACACGCACACACCATCACTCTCACACACGCACGCACACACCATCACTCTCACACACGCACGCACACACCATCACTCTCACACACGCACGCACACACCATCACTCTCACACACGCACGCACACACCATCACTCTCACACACGCACGCACACACCATCACTCTCACACACGCACGCACACACCATCACTCTCACACACGCACGCACACACCATGACTCTCACACACGCACGCACACACCATGACTCTCACACACGCACGCACACACCATGACTCTCACACACGCACACACCATCACTCTCACACACGCACGCACACACCATCACTCTCACACACGCACGCACACACCATCACTCTCACACACGCACGCACACAGCATCACTCTCACACACACGCGCACACTCTCGCTCCCGCACACGCACACACTCGCTCCCGCAAACGCACGCTCCCGCACACGCACACACTCCCGCACACACTCCCGCACACGCACACACTCCCGCACACGCACACACTCCCGCACACGCACACGTTTCAGTTTCTGGCTGAAAAAACAGTCTTGTGAGGAACCGGAGTGAACTCTCGCTCTCGACGCACACTCTCGCTCCCGCACACGCGCGCACACGCACACACTCCCACGCACACACTCCCACGCACACACTCCCACGCACACACTCCCACGCACACGCACTCCCGCACACGCACTCCCGCACACGCACTCCCGCACACGCACTCCCGCACACGCACTCCCGCACACGCACTCCCGCACACGCACTCCCGCACACGCGCACTCCCGCACACGCACTCCCGCACACTCCCGCACACGCACTCCCGCACACTCGCGCACGCACACTCCCCGCACACTCGCGCACGCACACTCCCCGCACACTCGCGCACGCACACTCCCGCACGCGCACGCACACTCCCGCACGCGCACGCACACTCCCGCACGCGCACGCACACTCCCGCACGCGCACGCACACTCCCGCACGCGCACGCACACTCCCGCACGCGCACGCACACTCCCGCACACGTTTCAGTTTCTGGCTGAATAAACAGTCTTGTGAAGAACCGGAGTGAAGGAAGGTTGAAGAATGCTCCACATTAACACCAAGCAGATGGACAGAAAACAAATTATCGTACAAAAAACCCATCAACACTTTCACCACATCACCATCTCTCTCTCTCTCTCTCTCTCTCTCTCTTCATCTCAAAACAAAAGCAATTATCTCCTCCATCCTCGGCCTGATGATGGATAAAGCGATAAGCGTTCTGTGGCCGCGGCTTTTCAAATGATGTCTCTGCTCCTCGATTTCCAGGCAAAATGCCCGTAAGGGAATCTGGTTGTACATAATCTCTCTCAATTACACCGAGCGTATGAAGGACGCTCCGGGCCGCGCCGCTCGGTGACTGATGAGTCTCAACACTGCTGCTGGTTCAATATTTGTCATCTGGGATTTGGGCTTTTTCTGGATGAACTCATTAAAATATTGAAAGGAAACTCACCAAATGACAGAGGAGGGACTGGAGGACCCCACGCCAGAGAGTAGACTGTTCTACGGTGGTAGGTGCTGGAGATCTGTGGAGGCCTACACACACACACACACACACACACACACACACACACGTAAACACACACGCGTAAACACACACACGTAAACACACACACGTAAACACACACACACACAAACACACACACACACAAACACACACACACGTAAACACACACACGTAAACACACACACACACACACACACACACACACACACACACACACACACACACACACACACACACACACACACACGTAAACACACACACACACACGTAAACACACACACACACACGTAAACACACACACACGTAAACACACACACACGTAAACACACACACACGTAAACACACACACACGTAAACACACACGTAAACACACACACACGTAAACACACACGTAAACACACACACACGTAAACACACACACACACACGTAAACACACACACACACACGTAAACACACACACACACACGTAAACACACACACACGTAAACACACACACACGTAAACACACACACACGTAAACACACACACACGTAAACACACACACACGTAAACACACACACACGTAAACACACACACACGTAAACACACACACGTAAACACACACACACACACACGTAAACACACACACACACACACGTAAACACACACACACGTAAACACACACACGTAAACACACACACGTAAACACACACACGTAAACACACACACGTAAACACACACACGTAAACACACACACGTAAACACACACACACACGTAAACACACACACACGTAAACACACACACACGTAAACACACACACACACACGTAAACACACACACACACACGTAAACACACACACACACACACGTAAACACACACACACACACACGTAAACACACACACACACGTAAACACACACACACACACACACGTAAACACACACACACACACACACACGTAAACACACACACACACACACGTAAACACACACACACACACGTAAACACACACACACGTAAACACACACACACACACACGTACACACACACACACACGTAAACACACACACACACGTAAACACACACACACACACACGTACACACACACACACACGTAAACACACACACACACACACGTAAACACACACACACACACGTAAACACACACACACACACACACACACACGTAAACACACACACACACACACGTACACACACACACACACGTAAACACACACACACACGTAAACACACACACACACGTAAACACACACACACACGTAAACACACACACACACGTAAACACACACACACACACACGTAAACACACACACACACGTAAACACACACACACACGTAAACACACACACACACGTAAACACACACACACACACACACACACACACACACGTACACACGTAAACACACACACGTAAACACACACACACACACACACACACACACGTAAACACACACACACACACACACACACACACGTAAACACACACACACACACGTAAACACACACACACACACACGTAAACACACACACACACACACACGTAAACACACACACACACACACACGTAAACACACACACACACGTAAACACACACACACACGTAAACACACACACACACACACACGTAAACACACACACACACACACACGTAAACACACACACACACACACGTAAACACACACACACACACACGTAAACACACACACACACGTAAACACACACACACACGTAAACACACACACACACGTAAACACACACACACACGTAAACACACACACACACGTAAACACACACATACACATCATGTGATTCAAAACATAATATCCTAGACATTTTAAGGACACGTGTGTTTTGGCTCTTACTTGTTGGAATAAACCTCATAGATTCCTACTTTTCCATCATCTGTGCCGAAAGCTAAAGATCCCTCCTTCACCGGATGCCACGCAAGCTGCCAAAAATAACCAGAAACAAAAAGTCTGATCATCAAAATTCACGTAAATGTGATTAGATTTTGCAGGAAACGTCACTGTTCTGTCCCAGTGTCAGACGTTTACGTAAACAGTCTGTGATGATTAATGAGGACAAATAACTTCCTGATAAAAAGAATTTTTTTATGTATTTTCCATAAAAACTTGGAGAAAAGCTTTGATCTGCCACACGGTCGTATTTTTGTAGCTCGAGTCCGTCACCACGAGCAGGATTGTAGTCCGTGAGCAGTCGCCCTTCTGTGACTTACAGCCGTGACCTTGGACTTGATCCCCTGCCAGAAGGTCCTGGTTTCGTACAGGTTCTGGATGGACAGAGTGTTCCACACACGGATCATGTTGTCTCCGACCCCCAGAGCCACGCAGCCTGTCGCCACCGGAGAGAAGCTGAGAGAGTAAATGAAGCCTCCCATAGTGGGTAAAGTCCAGCAACACTCCAGAGTGTCCAGATCCCAACACTTAATCTGAGAGAGAGAGAGAGAGAGAGAGAGAGAAAATGGGGGAAGAGGGGGGCAGTTTTCGGTTATGAAGCTGATTTCTGTTTGTAATTAAACCTAAATGTTCAAACTGATCTGTCTGAAGTTCTGAGGCGTTTTTCAGAACCCATTATTCAATCAGCATTCTCTAGACACACACACACACACACACACACACACACACACATCCCCGTATCAGTTTCCTCTGTGTAATAGAGTGATGTTCTAATAAAACACATTAGAAACCCGTTTCCCCTCCACCCTTATTGTACAACAGAGGATTCTCTAACTAATGGACCGTATGGTTACAGATAGTGAACGGCGGCTCTCACGTCTCTGTCCATGGACGTGCTGATGAGAAGATCTCGGTCCCTCACACACACTGAGCTCATGTTGAAGACGATGCGGCTGTGGTTCTGACCGTCTGATGAGCTGCCCAGAAGAGTCCACTTCTGTTTGCCTGATTTAGTGAGATCCCAAACCACCAGCTCTCCACTACACACACACACAGACAGACACACACACAGACAGAAACACACACAGACAGACACACACACAGACACACACAGACAGACACAAACAGACACACAGACACACAGACAGACAGACACACAGACAGACAGACACAAACAGACACACAGACAGACAGACAGACACACACACAGACAGACAGACACACACACAGACAGACAGACACACACACACACACACACACACAGACAGACAGACACACAGACAGACAGACACAAACAGACACACAGACAGACAGACAGACACACACACAGACAGACAGACACACACACAGACAGACAGACACACACACACACACACACACACAGACAGACAGACACACACACACAGACAGACACACACACACACAGACAGACACACACACACACAGACAGACACACACACACACAGACAGACACACACACACACACAGACAGACACACACACACAGACAGACACACACACACAGACAGACACACACACACACACAGACACACACACACACACAGACAGACACACACACACACACACACAGACAGACACACACACAGACAGACACACACACACACACACACACACAGACAGACACACACACACAGACAGACACACACACACAGACAGACACACACACAGACACACACACACACACAGACACACACACACACACACACAGACAGACACACACAGACACAGACAGACACACACACACACACACAGACAGACACACACACAGACAGACACACACAGACAGACAGACACACACACAGACAGACAGACACACACACACACACACACACACACAGACAGACACACACACACAGACAGACACACACACACACAGACAGACACACACACACAGACAGACACACACACACAGACAGACACACACACACAGACAGACACACACACACAGACAGACACACACACACAGACAGACACACACACACACACAGACAGACACACACACACACACAGACAGACACACACACACACAGACAGACACACACACACAGACAGACACACACACAGACAGACACACACACACACAGACACACACACACACACAGACACACACACAGACAGACACACACAGACACAGACACACACACACACACACACACACAGACAGACACACACACAGACAGACAGACACACACACACAGACAGACACACACACACAGACACACACACACACAGACACACACACACAGACACACACACACAGACACACACACACACACAGACACACACACACAGACACACACACACACAGACACACACACACAGACACACACACACAGACACACACACACACACACACACACACACACAGACACACACACACACACAGACACACACACACACACTCTTAAAACTTCTGGATCTTTGACGATTCAAAGCAAACTGGCAGAAAACATCAGCTTTAACATTCTCTAACACCGTATCTACAACTTTTTACTTTACATGATGAAAAAGTCCTGACCCGAAGCAGCTGGAGACGACCTGCGTAGGTCTTCCTTTAGGCCAGTGCACCGTGAGCCACAGCCTCTCCTTCATCCCAGGGTCCACTCCTGCACCTCGCCTCTTCAAAAACGGCAGCTTCAGGGTCATAAGACCTGTGAGACAGGAGACACGACACTACACTGTGACACCGAAACTGTGACAAGAGCCACAGATGATGATGATGATGATGGAGCCGTTTGAACAAAAACACAAACAGTATTTATCTGTAGGATTAAAATGTACAAGAACCTTTTAACTGGTCTACTTTTTATTTCGTCACAATTTATAGGATTTGTTCAAAAACCACTAGCAAAACTGTACAAATCCTAAAAATTATAATATTGTTAGAAAAATGTAAACTAATGAACTCCTAAAAAACTCCTAGATCCTAACTCCTAACTTTTTAGCTACTTAACTGTTAGTAAAAAATAATCAATCTTTTTTTTATAAATCTGTAATAAATAAATTGAAAATAAATTACAAATATAACAATTCTATTTACCAAACAAGTTATAATTAATATTTATTTCAAACTGAAAAAGTAAAAAAAAAAAAAGCAATAAATAAAAAAGTACAAAATAAATAATATAAATATTATATATAATATTTATAATATATAAATATTATAAAAATATATTAGCTGTTTATTTCACAGTGAAAAGGGTAACAAAAAAGTAACAAATTCATCTTTAATACATTTTAATTATTTGAATTTTAAAAGCAAAAGTTTTATTTACTATCTATCTATCTATCTATATATATATATAATTATTATTTTTTAAAACTTACACATTTTTAACACCACATCACCTCAGCTTACAATTATTTAAAGATATAAACGTCTCTGTTGACAGACAAACTGCTAAACGCATCCAAAAGGTTCTCAAGTGTTTTATAGCTTAAAACTTGGACTAGTGCATTTTAAATAAATTCTGGATTAAAGCGTAAACAGTTTAATTACGCTGTAATGTTCATAGTTTTCATGTGTAAAAGAAAACGATCTCACCTTTGCCTCTGGCTGTGCTCCAAATTCTAACCGTCTGATCCCGACTGCCTGAAGCCAGGTATCCTCGTCGCTCGACTTCTGCTGGCCCGCTGGACACGACGTCTGCAGAGAACAACAAACGTAGCTGAAAACAAAAGTACCAGGAAGAACACATGTCTGTGTGAAACCTTCAAACTGTTGATTTATCAAAGCTTTGTGAAGAACAATACCGGCGCTGTCCTCCAGTCGAGGGTACAGCGTGTCCTCCTGGGGCTCGGGACACCAGGCGAGCGCGTGGATCTCCTCTTCGTGACCGCGCAGGCGATGGACCACTTCTCCTTTCTTGCTGATGTCGATCAGTGCGATCATTCCATCCTTGTACCTTAGAGAGAAGAGAGAGGAGTGTCAGAAGCTCACGATTTAGACTCCTGCACGCCTCTAGATGAACTCTAGTCTTACCCAATGGCCACATAGTTCTCAGTGTGTGGAGAGCAGGAGAGACAGAAGATGGTTCTGGGTTCGGGGAAGAAGCTGCGAGTGTCTCCTCTACCAAGCCAGTGACACACCACGATCCCTTTCTCGTCTCCAGACACCAGTAACGTTTTCTGCATTGGAGACCAGTGGAGGGCAGAGATGGTGTTCTACACACACACACACACACACACACACACACAAACATCATGATCTATAAGTAATAAGTTGACTTCCAACTCCAAACAAACAGTGTAGTGCATTAATGGTATTCTAAAGACACCAAGTTCACACTCGACAACTAGTAAAATCTGTTTTTTTGTTTTCTGGATACAGAAGTGTACGTTCGACACGATCCGTCTCAGATGACACGAGTCTCTGACGGTTCCCCGAACCCGTCGACCTCTCTATCTTTATCGGACGCTCGTTTTTAGAGGGAAAAAAAAACAGAAAACTTTGCACCCTGGACCACTTGTGGTCCTGGAGAACCTGAGTAGTGAGGGATTGTCCTGGTCCTCAGAGAGAACCCGGAGCTGGAGAACACGTCCCAGAAAGCATCTGACAGGACGTAAAGTGGACAAATACAACATACAAGACAAATCCACGTCCAACAGATCTCCAAGAAAAACTACCTACAAAACAAGACAGATTCTCATCACTTCATCAGCAGACATCTTTATATCTTCTGTACCTGACCTACCTGGTGGACATTATGTTCCTCTAACACCACCTTCTCCTCCACATCCCAGATCTTTACCGTCTTATCATCTGAACTGCTGGCGCAGATGTTTTCTTCAGCATCACGTCTGCAGAATGAGAAAGCAGACACTCTTTCTGTGTGGCCCCTGAGTTCACCTGTGGGGGACAAACGATGGCGATCAGAGCACAAGCGTGTCAGCAGGCATGAAGGTGAGACAGAGAAACTTCATACCGAGCACTTGTGCTGATGTCGCGCTCACTTTCAGCAGGTAAACAGTGTTTTTAGCTCCGAAGCCCAACACGCCGTGTTTGTTTACATCACTACAACACGAGCAGTACCAGTTCGGCGAAGCAGGAAGGAGTCTCTCGTGCATCACGACTGTGTTTAAAGCTAAACCGGCTTTTAAAAAAGTTTCTAGTTCAATACTGAGCTCCTAAAGTGTTACCAGGCAGCTTCCACACCTTTCATTCAGCCATGCTGCTTTTTTGTTTACCCGCCCGTTTTCTGTAAACCCGCCTTCTAACAAACGATTGGCTAAAACTTTCTAATCAGTGAAATGTATCCAATCAGAAAGCGACGATCCAACACTGACCAATCAGAGTGAGGAATAGGAATGCGGGTGGGAACAAAACGATACGCCTTACGTTTTCAACAACGTCTATGTCCGTCCATCGATCGAAAGTGTCGCGAAAATACAATACAGCTAACATAAAAAAAAAATAAAAGATGAACTTTTCATATTTACGGGTATGGAAAAGAAAACAAAGTGAAATTATAGAAAACCAAACTGTTAACTTATTCAGATTTTATTTTTTTGTCAAAGTTTTGTGTCTAAGGAAAAGGTAGTCGCTTTACGACACTGCCGGAAAGTACAAACAAACATGGCGGCCTCCGTTGTGACAGCGAGTGGTAAAAAAATACTCTACATTTTATATTTATTTTAAACGTTTTACCTCAGAATATTTTAGGATTATAATATTATTTTACTCCCCACAGGTGCTACACTACTCGGTCGTTTGCTTGGACAAATACATTCGAGGTTTGTAAATAATTCAGCTCCAGGCATCAAGGACAAAAATAAAGCTGTTTTTAATATCAATAAACAGCAAAAGTCTGTCGATTTTATATCATTTTAAACACATATATATGTTTAAAATGATATAAAATATATATAATTTATATATAAACATATATTGTTTAAGATATTAGTATTTCTCTTTAGATATTAAGCCATAAGCAGTAAATAAATATATTTGTCATTTAAAGTTGAACTAAATCGAATTATGTTAATTGTTGTTCACTGGAGAAATACGTTAGAGGACCTTCAGGCGATTAAGGTGAATAAAATGGGAAAATGCAGAAGAGAAGACGTGTAGAAGATCCGAACGTTCTTCTCTGTGTGATGATTGATGGCTGTCTGTTCTTGTGCTCCAGGTTCCTCACACAGTTCTCCCACACATCCTGTCTTCACACCAGCGCAGCACTAAACACCAAGAACTGGGAGAGAAAAAACCGCATGTTATATCCACCTCAGGAGAAGGATGAGCCCCGCAGACCGTCGGTCGGTCACATCTTTCTCGCTGTGCTTTCACCATCGGCTGTAAAGTGATTTCTTTTTATCTTAACATTGATCTGGAATGTTTTTTTTTTCCCCAGGAGATCCATCATTGCAGACGTCAGATTAAGTACAGCAAAGACAAGATGTGGTACCTGGCGAAGTTGGTAAGAGACACTTAGTGATACTGATCGCTGCAGGACATGCGAAAGTCACCTTTTTCTTTTCTTTTGTACATTTTAACATGACGTTCATTCGTGTACGTTACCTAAAGACTTACTGACTGGAACTGGTTTTAATTACTTATGAACTGTACAAACTACAAACGGGATGAATATGAATTATAGTCTTTGTAAGGAATCTTTGAAATGATTTAAACAGAGTGAACTGTTTCCTTTAATGTTTCAAAGTCCTTAAGCTTTACTCCACAATGGAGATGTCATGTTCACTGGTGGCTCCACACTCGATTTGTCGTTCGTCAGCTAACATCAGCGATTCTCCTTCTCTCTGACAGATCAAAGGCATGAGCATTGACCAGGCGTTGGCTCAGCTCGAGTTTAATGATAAGAAAGGAGCCAAAATCATAAAGGAGGTAAGTGTGGAACCTTGATGTTGTGTTTAAACCGCTTGGACTAGAGTTTCATCTAGTAATGAAAAATCATCTAGTAACGATTTTGCTCATCAGGTCCTTCTGGAAGCTCAGGAAATGGCCGTGAGGAACCACAACGTTGAATATAAATCTAATTTGTATGTTGGTAAGTGTTCGTATCGTGAAGAATCAACTACAAGTCAAAGGAAGAGCTTCATCCTTCAGATCGATCAGAAGAAGGCTGATATTCTATAACTACAAAACATCTCACTGTGTCCTGGGTCGAGCTGCTTTAACGTCGACACGTGTCGTGTAGGAGCTCTGCTAGTACACTAATCACTCACAAATAGAGAATAGGAAAATAGGAACGATTTGAGCAGGTGTTTTGATCTCTCTGACGTGAGCCCGGAAGCCCCGCCCACTTTATGTCTGTCTCACACTTGCTCGACCGGACTTCTTTAAAATGTATGGAGTTTATTAAAGTAAAAGAAAATCTCTCAGTGTGTTATAAGCAGCTCCAGACTACACAGCTGGTAATGTTATACCTTATTAAGTTTTTGATTTGATTTGATTTGATTTGATTCTTTTCCTTCCTTCTTTTCACTTCTAATACTGAAAATATTTCCCACGAGCCTTTTTCTGATCACATCGACACTCCAGGAGTTTAAAACGAGCACATTATTCAATCGGATATTTTAAAGAAAGAGAAAAAGAAAGACAGTGTTGTGATTAGAGTTAGATCAGAGCTAACGATCATCTCTCGTTCTTCACAGCTGACTCTTTCACGGGTAAAGGCCAGTACCTCAAACGCATCCGCTACCACGGCCGAGGTATGTTCGGCATCATGGACAAAGTCTACTGCCATTACTTTGTGAAGCTGGTGGAAGGCTCACCTCCTGTGGTGGAGCAGACTACACCTTTCGATCAGGCCAAGGAGTACGTACAAGAGCTGAAGAACCGGACCATCGTCTACTCTCTCTAACTGAAACCTGCTGAAAAACTTTCTGTAAATAGAACCAGTATTAAATCATGGAAAATGTGTGAGACTTTTGGTGTTTAATTGTGTGTGTGTGTGTGTGTGTGTGTGTGTGGGCTATGTGTATCTGTGTCTGTATGTGTGTTTGTCTCTGTTTCTGTCTGACTGTGTGTTTTTGCATGATTGTCTGTGTCTGTGTGCATGTGTGCGTGTATGTGAGTGAGTGTGTGCGTGTGTGTGTGTTTGTGTGTGTACGTGTGTGTGTACATGTGTGTATGTGTACGTGTGTATGTGTACGCATGTACGTGTATGTGTACGTGTGTATGTGTACGTGTGTGTGTGTATGTGTACGTGTGTATGTGTACGTGTATGTGTGTATGTGCGTGTATGTGTATGTGTGTGTGTGTGTGTGTGTGTATGTGTGTGTGTGTACGTGTGTGTGTGTACGTGTGTATGTGTACGTGTGTATGTGTGTACGTGTGTGTGCATGTGAGTGTGTGTACGTGTGTATGTGTACGTGTGTACGTGTGTGTGTACGCGTGTACGTGTATGTGTGTACGTGTATGTGTGTGTGTATGTGAGTGTGTGTGTATGTGTACGTGTGTGTGTGTGTATGTATGTGTGTATGTGTACGTGTGTGTGTGTGTGAGACACCTGAACCGAGCTGCTCTAATGATTGTCTCTGTGTGTGGGCTATGTGTATCTGTGTCTGTATGTGTGTTTGTCTCTGTTTCTGTCTGACTGTGTGTTTTTGCATGATTGTCTGTGTCTGTCTGTGTGCATGTGTGCGTGTATGTGAGTGATTGTGTGCGTGTGTGTGTGCTTGTGTGTGTGCGTGTGTGTGTATGTGTGTACGTGTGTGTGTGTACGTGTACGTGTGTATGTGTACGTGTGTATGTGTATGTGTGTACGTGCGTGTATGTGAGTGTGTGTGTGTGTGTGTATGTATGTGTGTGTGTACGTGTGTATGTGTACGTGTGTACGTGTATGTGTGTACGTGTGTATGTGTACGTGTACGTGTATGTGTGTACAGGTGTATGTGTGTGTGTATGTGTGTATGTGTGTGTGTGTGTATGTGTACGTGTATGTGTGTACAGGTGTATGTGTGTGTGTATGTGTACGTGTGTGTGTGAGACACCTGAACCGAGCTGCTCTGCTCCGTATGACATTTTCCGCTCATGACATTTTAGTCCATGACGTTCTTCATTAGCTGGATGATGACGAAGGCCTCTGAAGTTATTTCTCTATTAATACGACCACGTGCTCTTCATCTTCAACATCACTCTAAACTCGACTCCTCCTTCTTCCAAACGTGGACAGAGACGATTTCTACGTTAAGAAAATAAAATAATAGGCTGCATTAGATGAAGCTGAGTTAAGAGGCATATAAACCTTGTTATTTTACCAGACTGGAACATTCTGAATAATTATTTTGTTACCATGATGTTAATGTGAACATCTGCATAAAAAGAGTAAAGGAGGGAAAAAAAGGAACAGAAGGAGAAAAAAAACACTAATGAATAAAAAAATCTGGAGTTTTATTTGATTATTTTAGATGAAAACCAGAAATCAAGATATTTCTGTATTTTATATTACAGATGTTTTTATTTTTTTTTCTTCGTCTGTCGGTTCGGCGTCTGTTAGCGTTAATTATTTTATGAACTGTTTATTATTTAATGACATTTTACATCTTATTGTCTGTCTGTCAGCTTCATTACACATCGTGTAAACATCTGAATTCGATTCCACACACCAGACCTCAGCCCTTTTTTTTCATCATATCTGATTTCACGATTGTTGCTTAATTTTTTTTAAAAGTTGGAAGTTAAAAGTTCCAGACCTCGAATGTGTTCATACTGTAATAAAGAGCGCATTCCAGCTGATTTCATTTTCCAGTGAACCAAATCACTCCTGCGAATCCCTGCAGCCTTAAACGAGCCCTCAGAGTCATTTCACCAAGTTTCATTATTCCCCTCATTAAATTAGGATGAGTCTGGAGCTGCAACTCGTCCTGCTTCGTCTAACGGTGCGTGATGAAAGGACATCTTTCTTTCTTTCTTTCTTTCTTTCTTTCTTTCTTTCTTTCTTTCTTTCTTTCTTTCTTTCTTTTTACCTTTTATTGTTTATGATCTGATGAAATTCGGAGTCAAATCGAGATGTCCATCAAGCTTAAGAGGTGAACGTTTTATTTATTTATTTATTTTTTACCTTGTTTTTTTGCCCCAAAAATCCATCCAATCCCAGCGAGTCTCCTCGCATTTTACAACAAAGTGTAAAAGTGATAGCCTGTGAAAAGGGATGCAGTGGCTTTAAACCGTGGCTTTGTGAAGAGTTTTGAATTCCCCGTCAGTTCCACCCGGGGTGAGGAGCTCCTCATCTCTGTGTCTGTAGTGTTCTCAAATAAAATGCCATCTCCTGGCCCCAATTTAAGGAGACAAGTGCCCCCAATTTCAGCTCCGAACCCTGTGATGACTCCGTGCCGTTGGAGATCTTACAACAGAGCTGTGACAACAAAAGCAACCCGTCTCTTTCTTTACACGACTCCAAGTGTACTTGACTTGAGCAGCTGCAGACGTGATGCCTCGGATGTTAAAAAGACTGATTCTGTAAAGATTCACAAGATCTCCATCAACCAATTTTACAAATACACTAGTGTTCGACTTACCGGACGTTTTTAATCTGTGTAAAGTATCGAATAATGTGTCTGTGAATCTGATCTAAAATAAACCAGGACTCTGTCGTTCTTTCAGTGTGTTTTAGACGTGTGTTTTGTTGATGATCTTACACCGAATTTGAGTGTTGAAGATAAACCTGAGCTGCTTTTTAGATGAACAAACACTCGGAGCGTCTCAGAGAGCAGAAATGGGTTTGATATCAACATTTACTCTGAAGATACAAACATCTGTGTGGAGAAAAAGAAGCGTTTTTGTTTTTCTGGATCTTTTCTGTGAATCTATCACCTCTAGTATTGTAGAGAAAAACAGAAATAGTGATGAAACTCAACTACAAATTCTTAAAGTCCTAAGTGTCTAATTTCATATGAGCTTCATATTAACACCACTGTGGAGTGAGACGTGAGGAAGACGTTCGGTTGTCAACACGGACACGAGACAAACAATTTTTGGCCTCTGGGGAAAACGTTAATAGCAGTTGCAGTGCTGTTGTGTAACCAGGAGCTTTTGAGCAACTTCTGAGTATGTGCACCAGCATAATAACAAAAACTGAACATAAAATCTTATCTGCTGAAGTTATCAAAGGTTCAGAAGGTGATGAGAACAGATGAAGAACCACATCTGTTGAGTTTTAGCTGTCTTCCCAGTGCTCAGGCTGAGTAGCGTGTCTCTGTCGGTAGAAAGCAGCCTTGCATCACCGTCAAGTTGATATTAAACCTCAAAGACTTTGAATGTAAAGAGTAGAAAGTAAAGTGAGGTGTCGCTTCTTCTTTACTGCTATATACAATGACATCGTTCAGCTATAACAGTAAAACCTCAGAGAGTTGAAGTGAATAACGTTGATGATCTCACTACAGTGGCGTATATATATATACGGTGGCTTAGTGGTTAGCACGTTCGCCTCACACCTCCAGGGTTGGGGGTTCTATTCCCGCCTCCACCTTGTGTGTATGGAGTTTGCATGTTCTCCCTGTGCCTCTGGGGTTTCCTCCGGGTACTCCGGTTTCCTCCCCCGGTCCAAAGACATGCATGGTAGGTTGATTGGCATCTCTGGAAAAATTGTCCCTAGTGTGTGATTGCGTGAGTGAATGAGAGGGTGTGCGTGTGTGTGCCCTGTGATGGGTTGGCACTCCGTCCAGGGTGTATCCTGCCTTGATGCCCGATGACGCCTGAGATAGGCACAGGCTCCCCGTGACCCGAGGTAGTTCGGATAAGCGGTAGAAGATGAATGAATGAATGTGATATATTAGTCAGCAAGTGAACAGTCACTTCTCACAGTTGTTGTGTTGATGTGAAGGAGGAAATACAGACAAGCGCAAAGACCTGAGTGACTTTAATAAGAGTCGATCAAACTGTGACATCTAGACGTCTGGGTCAGAGCTTCTCCGAAGCTCAGGTCTTGGGAGGATTCCCTGATAAATGGTGGTTAGTACCTACAAAAGTGCTCCAGGACAGGGTCACGGACACCCAGGAATCACTGATGTGTGTGGGGTGAAGACTACGGCGTCTGGTCCGATCCCACAGAAGAGCTAGTGGAGCACAAAGAGCTGGAAAAGTTCATGATAGAAAATCAGCAGTCAGAACACACACAGCATCAGGGCTCGGTGCGGTCAGAGTGCCGACTATGCTGAGTCCTGAGGCAGTGAGATGCTCTGGGTGATGTTCTGCTGGGAAACCTGCTTGTGTCCGGCTTTAATGTGGACGTCACTTTGACATGAACCTCCTACCAACATACATCTGCAGAACAAATAAATACATATCGTCATGGAAACGGTGTTCTCTAATGACAGAGTCATTTTTCAGCACAAAACGGTTCAGGAACGGTTTGAGGAACCTGATAAAGAGCTCAAGGTGTTGCCTCCTAATTGCCCAGATCTCAATCCGAAGGACAATCAATTCCAATCCGTGGAACTGGAACATCTGAACTTCTTTGTTCTGAGATCGGAAACTTAACAAAGTTGCACTGACACTGGAGACTCCTTCCATAAATGTAACGTGAACTAAACGAATCTCCTAAAAAAAATTCACCACGTCGACTAAAATTTTTTTTTCCGGTTTTAATCCTTGGCTGTGATAAGTCTGAGTTGTTGCTATAGAAACGGCAAAGCTATAGAACAAGCGCTTTAATATAAACCTATAAACCTCTCATATATGTTACAGAAGGAACTACAGCAGTTATGGAAAACGAATATATACGAACTTCCTGATATGAATTTGATGACAGTCTGGTAGAATAATAACGTTCATCTGTATAAATAAATCCAGACCAGACTCTTGGATTTTGGGCCCAAATCAGAATCTCCGTTGCCCTTGAGAGCAAAACTCAAACACACTCATTTTATCGCTGGCGTTTACTCAGAGAAATAATTCCCACGTCGCCACATAACCTACAAATGAAATGATTTGAGGAGAAGTGACAGATAAAGGAAAACTCCGGGTGGTGAATAAACAAAGCTTTTGTGATCCAATTTCTGTCAAGGTTTCGACTTTCTATTCAAATCTGATGGAATAGAAGGAAGACGTGGAGAAAGTTAGAGATCTGTCCATGTGTTTTAAATGTAAAGACAACAGACAGAATAACAGATCGATTAGCTCTAGATGGTGAAGTCAACCGCTTTATTTTTATTCATCAATTCATCTTTAAATATCTAAAATTCACAAATAAATCAAACTGTGATTCGAACCATCTGCTCTTCTGTTTTTATTTATTTATTTATTTATTTATCTGAAGAGCAGGAATATAAATCTTTACACCATCAGTCAGTCAGTCGGATCCTGATCCTGAAGCACGACTCTGTGACTCTGTGATATAATGTGCGTCTCATCCCTGTAGGTGTCGCTGTTGCTATATTACAAACCTGACTGAATTCTATAGCGAGAATAAATCCCGATTTGTTGTGGCACACATTCGAGATGCTCTCATCTCACTCCCCTTTTCTCTCTCTCTCTCTCTCTCTCTCTCTCTCTCTCTCTCTCTCTCTCTCTCTCTCTCTCTCTCTCTCTCTCTCTCTCTCACTCACTCACACACACCCCCTGTCTCTCACAACCCTTCTCTCTCTCTCTCACACACACACACACACACACATACACTCTCTCTCTCTTTCTCTCTCTCTCTCTTTCTCTCTCCCCATCTCTCTCTCTCTCTTTCTCTCCCCCCCCTCTCTCTCTCACTCACACACACCCCCTGTCTCTCACACACCCTCTCTCTCTCTCTCTCTCTCTCTCTCTCTCTCTCTCTCTCTCTCTCTCTCTCTCTCTCTCACCCCTGTCTCTCATCTCACACCCCCTCTTTCTCTTTCTCTCTCTCTGTCTCTCTCCTCTCTCCCTCTCTTTCTCACTCACCCCCCTCTCTCTCTCTCTCTCACACGCACACACACACTCTCCCTCTCTTTCTCACTCACTCCCCTCTCTCTGTCTCTCACACCCCCTTTCTCTCTCTCTTTCTCTCTCTCTCTCTCCCTCTCTATTTTCCCCGTTACAGTAACATTACACAGTATGATCAGGTTTTTCTCTATATCTTTAAACAGGATGTTAAATGTACAGAACGGTTCTGAATTAATTATCATTTTGTTGAATCAAGATTTGAGTGCTAGTTTCTATTGATCCATTAGGGGGCAAAAGAGAGCATTAAAATTATTTTCTCTAGCAAGCAACAACAAAAAAGAAGAACAATCTCTCTTTTTTAGAAAAAAACCCCCAGGGTAATATGGAAGGGGGGGTGAATACTTATGACAGTTAGTAATTCTCTAGTAGTAGATCTTGTCCGAATCAGATCTTGTGCTATTCCAAATTAGTGTTCTAATCTTTATCCTTTACATGGCAAGACGTTCTAGTTCTAATAGTCCATGACTTTGCCTTTTTAAACACCTTGCCATATCTCCTGCAGTCCATCAAAGCAGAGGTCTGATGCAAGGTTTCGAGTTGCGTTTGAAATGCCTCGCTAATTACTATTCTCTACACTCAACAATCAGGAGCACTGTGTAGCCAGATAATTCACCACTTACTGTAGGAAAACCACACAACCATCCATCCATCCATCCACCCAATTATTCTATTCAATGAGGGAACGTGTAGTCTATCCCAGGGGTGTTTGGGGCATGAGGCAGGGGGAAACCCTGGACAGGATGCCAGTCCATCTCGGGACATTCTCACATCCTGGACAATTTAGAGATAACAATCTACCTTATCTTCAGAAACCTGAATACCCAAAAGGAAACCCAGAATCAAACCCTCAAGCCCAGAAATGTGATGCTAACAGCTAAGTCACCGTGTCAACCGTAGGTAATTTTTACCAGTTAATTATCTTAGAGATTATGTCTAAAGTTAAATGATAAACATTAATATTGGTGCATTTCTTGGTGTTCATCTAGCGGAGAACCTCACCTGGTCACTCCACACCAGCGCCATCACCAGGAAAGCCCAGCAGCGTCTCTACTTCCTACGAAGGCTGAGGAAGGCACATCTCCCTCCCCCCATCCTGACCATGTTCTACAGAGGGACCATTGAGAGCATCCTGAGCAGCTGCATCACTGTCTGGTTCGGGAACTGCACCATCTCAGAACGCAAGACCCTGCAGCGGATTGTGAGGACAGCGGAGAAGATCATTGGGGTCTCTCTTCCCTCTATCACAGACACTTACACCACACGCTGCATCCGCAAAGCCAACAGCATTGTGGATGACCCCACACACCCCTCACACACACTCTTCACCCTCCTGCCATCTGGAAAAAGGTACCGAAGCATTCGGGCCCTCACGACCAGACTGTGTAACAGTTTCTTCCCACAAGCCATCAGACTTCTCAACAACTGAAATGTACTGTACTGAGCACAACATACACACACATCATCTGTATGGACTGCATAGACCCTCACAAAACACACACACTGACACAACATACTGTTTACATGCTGCTTACAATCCAGCAGACTGTTTACATGCTGTTTTGCACACCTTGTCTGCTGTTTTTTGCACAAACTGTCCCAACATTTCAGCCGTTTTTGCACATACTGTACAATATCTCAGCCATTTCGCACATACTATATTAACACATACAGTATTAACACTGGTCGGTCGGCGCTGTTTCTGTGACTGTTTACTATTTATTGTCTTTTGTGTACTGCATTTTTTGTACTTTTTGTATTGTCTTGTAACTTGTGTCTGCACTGTCATTGTCCTGCACTGTCTGGTCCTGCACTGTCTTTAGTCCTGCACTGTCTTTTGTCCTGCACTGTCTTGTCTGTCTTGTTTGTCTTGTCCTGCACTGTTTGCACCAGGTTGCACAGTTGCACTTTATGTGGCTAAGACTACTTACAAGTCTTTAGCCCTGTCTTTGTTTCTATGTAGCACCTTGATCCTGGAGAAACGTTGTCTCATTTCACTATGTACTGCAACAGCTATATATGGTTGACATGACAATAAAAGCTTCTTGACTTGACTTAATAGGTTTGGTTTGGATACTCTCCATAGTCCATAGATCAGACACGTGTGTGCACCAAAGCGACTGTTTTTTTTTAAAACCTGGCAACCCTGGTCATTGTTGACGGTCCTGAATGAACACTCCTGCTGTTGTGTCTGACGTCTAAAACCTTTCAAAACCAGCTGGATGACAGCACGTTGTATCTTACAGTATAAATCAAGTGCGATAGCCTCTCCACTTCTTTTTTTGATGCTACATTGTTATTAACGTCATCCTGCATAACCAAAATCCTGCCTGATTGACAGCCTGAAATACAGACAGAAACACCAGTTCATTCCATTTGAACAGTGCACGATGCTGACATGCCGTTCGAAGCGTTTCTTTCTGATTCCTGCTGCACACGGAGCAGAGACCTTCATCTCAGAATCTGACTATTTCCATTAGTCTTTAAATCAGTGCCTCAGCTACAAATTTCAGCTTCCTTTATAATTCAGGACGCTCATATTTTCTACACTTCTGCTTTATGTGCTTCTTCCTGTACAGTATATCTGAACTACCTCGGGTCACGGGGAGCCTGTGCCTATCTCAGGCGTCATCGGGCATCAAGTCAGGATACACCCTGGACGGAGTGCCAACCCATCGCAGGGCACACACACACACACTCTCATTCACTCACACACTACGGACAATTTTCCAGAGATGCCAATCAACCTACCATGCATGTCTTTGGACCGGGGGAGGAAACCGGAGTACCCGGAGGAAACCCCCGAGGCACAGGGAGAACATGCAAACTCCACACACACAAGGTGGAGGCGGGTATCGAACCCTCATCCCTGTAGGTGTGAGGTGAAAGTGCTAACCACTAAGCCACCGTGCCCCACTGATCACGTTACAGTCCAGCTAAATAAAATATTGATATTTAGCGGTTTATCTGATTTATAATTTCAGTAATATTCAGCTTTGTATATCGTACAGTTTGCAGTGAAAGCATCATAATAATATAATTAGACAGACTACTCCTCTTTATATATTTTTTATACACAAGCCATCATAGGGTTCAATGTACTTTTATTTTTCTGAGTATAAATGTATTTTTCATTAAAAAAATTAAAGCTTGCACAAAGTAGCAATGTCTATGACAGCGAAGACTGATGAGCATCTGACCGAGTTTATCAGCTCTCGTTCATAGTGAATTTCACAGCTCAGAAACGTCTAAGCCGTGAGCTAGCCGAGTGATCTAGACTAGCACTAGCCAGATGGAAAAGTAAACTTTAAGATGCCACTTTGATATGCAGTAGAAATATACATATCGTCGCTGTCAGACGGAATCCTCGTATCTCCAAAACCGTTATTTTTCAGGAAATTAAAAAAACGCCGTACCTTATCTGCAGTGCACAGGGTTTAGTCCGCGTTGCAGTGGATTGTCTTGCGCTAAATTCCTGTCCTCAGACGAGCACCAGAACTAGCGGAGGTCAAGATTTTTTTTTCTTTGAGCCCAGTGTTTTGAAGACATTTACCTCAGAAGACGTGTTGATTCGTTGCGACTCTTCTTGAGGAGAAATATGCCGTGAAGCTCTCACACGGAGTGAGGAAGAGGTGGACAGTTGAAGTGTCCAATGGAGTTATGAGATTTGTGCTCAAGCTATTTTCAAGAATTTAGATTGGTTAATAACTTGTAATAATAACAGACCCACGTGGGGACTGACCAATAGCATCGATATGTGAAAAAATATGAAATTGACCAAATTTGGACATATGAGGTTTCTCGTACGATATATAATATACAGTAAGTGCTGCTACAGTTTATAGGTGATGCTCAGGATAATGTATGAAGGGACGATTTGGCTAGATAGCTAGCAATGCGTATGAATTAGCAAGACTTAGCTTTAGTCTTTTTTTTTTTCAAAATTTGCAACACAACTTGCGTAGAAGCTTTTTGTTGTACAAAAAACAACTTGAATCATAACAAAAGATTCTTCTTTTAAACTCCTACAAGCGAAGACACACGAAACGACTTTCTTTTGACGGATCTGCGGAAAACCTTCGTCCATTTTCAAACCGAATATCGTGACGTTTGTTCGATTTTCTGTTCATTCTGCAAAATCAGAAAATTGTTCAAATTCCTCTAGGGCCTAATTTTTACCCGAGGCGTTGTTTCCTAACCCACAATATTTCTCGATACCCTCTCGGCTTGGAAAGCCCAGCGTGAACCATAAGGATGCTTTTGTTTTAATTAGGCTATTCACCGCACCATATGGGCTTCACAAATGGCAAAATCCCCAGTGTTGAATCAACACTCTCAATGTTGAATTAATTTTTAGCAGTGTTCATTAAGGTCCAGCTGGATTTCTAAACTTCAGCACTCAT
Organism: Tachysurus vachellii; assembly: GCF_030014155.1. Taxonomy (NCBI): domain Eukaryota; kingdom Metazoa; phylum Chordata; class Actinopteri; order Siluriformes; family Bagridae; genus Tachysurus; species Tachysurus vachellii. Next base: position 21,133,799 of record NC_083476.1, read on the forward strand.
CTCTTTGCACAGAAAAGCCAGCGATTCTCTTCCAAAGTGACGCTCGGTGATTTTCAGTGCTCAGCATCTGACTGGGTTTTCCACAGGTTACAGAGAAAACCCTTCGACTTAATTAGTTTCACGCCGACATTTTTCATCGTCTCTCCGCGCGATAGGCGTTGGCGCTCGTTAATTAAACTCCTAATTGATTTTGAAATGTTGCACAGCTTTAGGGAACAGGCGGGAGAGCAGGTACTTTATGTGATACTCAAGTTTGAGAAGGTAATTGGGTGACATTTAGGCAAAAAAAAAAAGTCTCTTATCTATATTGTTGTAGGTCATGTGGCATTTACAAAAAGAATTTTATTCTCACAAAGCTTTGATTATTAAAGCTGATTTTAATCTGTCTGAGTTTGATTATTTTATATTGTTTTATTTTTTATTCCATATTATTTTTCAGTTTACCAAATAGTTTGTACATGTTTGTTTTTACCCGTTTTTTTTCCAGGATATGTTTACCTTTTTTAGCTTTATTTATTTATTTCTTTCTTTATTTGTTTGTTTGTTTGTTTGTTATTTAATTGTTTTTAATTGAATTAAATTGAATTAGGGGGCACGATGGCTTAGTGGTTAGCACGTTCGCCTCACACCTCCAGGGTTGGGGTTCGATTCCCGCCTCTACCTTTGTGTGTGGAGTTTGCATGTTCTCCCCGTGCCTCGGGGGTTTCCTCGGGGTACTCCGGTTTCCTCCCCCGGTCCAAAGACATGCATGGTAGGTTGATTGGCATCTCTGGAAAATTGTCCCTAGTGTGTGATTGCGTGAGTGAATGAGTGTATGTGTGTGTGCCCTGCGATGGGTTGGCACTCCGTCCAGGGTGTATCCTGCCTTGATGCCCGGTGACGCCTCAGATAGGCACAGGCTCCCCGTGACCCGAGGTAGTTCGGATAAGCGGTAGAAGATAAGTGAATGAGAGTGATAGAGTAAATTGAATTACATTCATTATTTATTATATTTAGTAAAGTACAGCAGCTGGTAATAGCCTCAAGGTCAACAGGATTGAACTTTTCTCAATGCTGATTTCTATTCAGTTTCTGTTCAATATAAATTTTTCCCTGTTTGTGATTTACGCTTAAAAAACTCCACCATTAACAAATTAGCCAAATTATTTGTTCCTGTAGTTTAGAACTATTTCAGCAGATTTTCTACTAAATGCTCAAGTAGAAATCCTTTGAATTGAAGAATTGTTCTCAAGAACTTTTACAGGATTAAAAACATCTTCACAGGGTTTTCATTCTGACCTTCAAAATACCTGAAGTACTCGAGTGGACTACTGTTTTAGTTAATTAATTTTTCTTTTTATTTCACTGGAATGGTTGATTCACACAGTATGTGATCATTTTAAATCTTTTGAAAGCGCTTCCTTTAAAAAAGCTTGTTGCATGAACGTATTTAGTAAATTAGCTAGCTTTGTAATTTCATTTTATAAATTAGCTAGCAGCTTTGCTGACTAAAAAACGTATTATAGAGCTAGTTAAGCTACTTGCTAAGTGCCTGAGCAACCAAGAAAAGCAATAAATCATTATTAGCTTAACAGAAAGTTTTTTTTTTGTCTTTTTATGGTTTATCTCAACAGTCAGCAGGCTATTTTCTTCATCATTGATCGCTTAGCAAACTATAGCTAGTCATGCTAATTTGGGATAATTTCCTGTTTTTCAACTCTTTTCTTCACAAAAGTTCAAATTTGGGTGTGTTTAGATACAGTAACTGTTTTCTCTTTTGCTCAAGTAGGTTTTTGGGTTCTAAGTTCTTCTTTTACTGACTAACAGCATTTTGAAAGTTTATTATTATAAACGGTAAAATTTTTCATCATTAAAATTCTCGTGCCGTCTGAGGGAAACGTTTCCGAGATCCGTTCCTGCATCGGTCAGCATGGGTTAGTTAGCGTGTCCCACATCTTTTAGATCTTTCTTCAGTGATGTAGTTCACGTATCATCATAAGATCAGTGATCACGTCTGCTTTCTGTTTTTATTTCCCAGCAAAATCACTGATGAATCACTGCTGAATATTTACAGGAAGTGACACATTCACGTGTTTCGCTGATTAATATTTAAGAGAATGCGGCAGATTAATGGAAGATGACCTCTGGAAGGTGAACACACACTGAGTGAGGATCAGGCTTGCAGTGGATCAGTGTGATATCACCTTCACCCTCTTCATCATTACCCCATCACCCTTGTCCCGACATCCCGCATCCCCCTTTTTTAGCCTGTGTGTAATAATTTATCGGTGCCCCAACCCTAACACCCCTTACTTGACCCAGTGTGCATGTGTTAATGGTCATTTGTCACGCCATGCCCAGCTTGTCAGCTCGTACCCCAGGAAGTACATATGCTAAAGGGCTGTGGGATAGCAGAACAGAAACATTTATCAAGCGTCTCTGCCCTCTGTCACAGGATGTAGCGAGAAATTAATCGCTTTGTGTACCGTAAGCGTGAGGGGAAGACGGGATGTGCACTTAAGCCTTTGTTCCATTCAAGCCTGCAAATCCTTCTTACACATTGCTTCCTGAGTCAGCTTTGTTCTCAGAATAGCTATACCAAAAAAAACCGTGAGGTTAATTTTATCTCAACCCTCACGCATTATGCTCATAATTGCATAAGTTTCATCCTGATCGTGTCTACAACAAAAAACAAAAACACGTCCTAAAAAAGTGTATAGACTGAAAAGTTCAACTATAAGAAGAAGTGCACTTTAAGAACCAAACGTGGAATGGTGGACATTTCATGAGCTCCCGTAGCAGAAAAGGGGCAGGGCTACCGGTCGCTGGTGCTGGATGAGAAAAAAATTCAAGATGGCAGACGTCACTTCGGCGGATGTCTCGTCTTACAGGCGTCTTTTTAATGATCCCACGTCATGTTAGTTTATTTTTCGACATTTTAAAAATCTTGTATTCTGTTAAAGCTACTGTAGCGGCGTCACGTGATGTGTGCATGACGTTATCATTCTCACCACCGAGCTTCTCCTTCTGCTTGGTTATAAAACCTTAGTGTTCCTTCTGAGGCCATACGACCCTTCTAAAGGTCACACACTAGACACTAGGGTAGAGATAGAGAGAGAAAATTGGCACTGATTTCTTTTTTTTTTGGGTGGTTTACTTGAGATATAAGGTGTATCATATCATGCAGTATTTTAAACTGCTTAGTTTTACGTGCATTTTACAAGTGGTTATGTGGTGCAAATAGCAACACGATTATTCCTTATGCACTTTGCACAGTTCATTAGACATCCAGCACAATTTCAACATCAATTCGCTTATTTACTCGGCCATTGCGTCACCTCTCCTAGCGCAGGCCAAAGGAGGCGCCATTTTGCCACTCCAAAGGGAATCTTATTACCAGAGTCGCTAGTTAATAATCGCAAAAGTTCCCGGAGTGGTTAAGTCATTTTCTTTGAGTGGGTGACAGCAGAGTGTTGGAGTGGTTTATATTCCGTCTGTGTCTGTGTGTGTCTGTGTGTGTCTGTGTGTTTGTGTGTGTTGACTCCTGATGACTGCTTGCAGTTTTCTTCCATGATCTTCTCTCCTGCCAGACACCCTCCGCAGGGTTGCAGTAGACGAGCAGCGAGCTGCGGCACTCTGTGAACTCTCTAATGCAGCGGCGGTGCACTTGGCTTCTGGGAATTACTGCGCGCAGATGAGGACTCTAACCTCAATCCTCTCCTCGTTACCTTTCGGATTGAAAATGCAGCAGATGCAGTCGTCCCAGAATTTGTTATCCAGACGCTGGTGTGTGGCGTGCACAAAAGCCAGACGTCTGAAAGCTGAAAATTGAGGACGAGGCGCGTTTACTCGAAACGCTAGAAAGTATTCTCCTGACATTTTTATGGCATCTTATGAAAATTGACAGAAGACAATGCCACAACGTGGTATATTTGGTCACCTCGATAACCTGAGCCCTAGGCTTTATCATACAAATCGTACATTTATTAACTAGTGACCTTATTTTAGTGTTTGTTTCCTAATAAACTCGATACCCACCTCGATACTGTACTATTAACAGGTCCTTTTCCAATATCACACCAGCTGAGAGGGTCAGTGGAGAACATCCTCAAAAAGGAAGGATACTTTAACTCACGTAACCACTCTTTACATCTGTGGTGAGCAGAAAAGCATCTCAACACACCAAAGCAGAACCACAGAAGAACCATATCGGTGGGATTTAATTCAAGTGAAGTTAAGAAGCTTTTATTGTCATTTAATCCATGTAGAGCTTTTACAGTACATAGTGAAATGATACAATGTGGTCCTGAAGAAACCACTACCAGGAAATCAAGGTGTTTTTCCACCAGTCTTTAACTAAGATTAACCTGATATGGTTCTTCTTCTTCTGTGGGTCTGCTTTGGTGTGTTGAGATGCTTTTCTGCTCACCACAGATGTAAAGAGTGGTTATGTGAGTTAACATATTCTTCCTTGAACTTCTTGAAGGTGTTCTCCATTGTCCCTTTCAGGTGGTGTGATATGGAAAAAGGACTTGGTTCTAGTTACAGTATCGAGGTGGGTCACACCGGCATCAAGTTTATTAAGAAAAAAGTGAATGTTTATCGTGTGAAAGGTAGATTTTTGGGTATGCCCCCAGAAATCAGATTGTTCCACGTGCCTGGGTTTAGGAACACGTTCATATTCACTCCAGATTATGTGTTCATTTATTTAATTTTTAATATTACTCACTCACTCACTCATTTTCTACCGCTTATCCGAACTACCTCGGGTCACGGGGAGCCTGTGCCTATCTCAGGCGTCATCGGGCATCAAGGCAGGATACACCCTGGACGGAGTGCCAACCCATCGCAGGGCACACACATTTTTAATATTAGTAAAATAAAATTATAAACAGTTGTAAAGGAGACTCAACTGTTTTGCCTTAGCGAAGATTAATAACATATTGTAAAGTTGTAGTTTTCCAGGTTTAATAGTAGAATTTCCTGATAATTGCTGATAAACAATCTTTATTAAAAAATAGAAGCCGCTACAGTATATAACATATTAAAGGTTTGGTACTGTAACATGTTATGTTATAATAGTTTATAATCTATTAATGCGACAGTCCAATGCAAAAAGGATAATAAAGCTCAGTAGAGTTTAGTAGAATGCTTTCTAAAATCCTTGGAATACGTTCTACCTCAAAATGTAAATCTTTACATGAATCTTCCTGATAGATTAAGAGTTCACCTTTAAGAGATTAGCTGAAGAAAAAGTTTTGGTGCGTCTCAAAGCTCTTTCAAAGCTAAAACCCACAGCGGTTAGCTCTGGCCTTGGATCTTCCAAAGAAGAAGAAGAAGAAGAAAAAAAGAGTTCTTTTGATCCTTTGACTTTGGTCAGAAAATATATCAGGGAAAGGTAAGAGAATCCAGACCTTAAAACTGTGGAAAAGCTCAAATGCAGTGGTGTGAGTCTTTGCTGAGAGACAAGAAGCTGTCACAAGCTATTTAAGCTGTAAAAAAAAAAAGGGACGGCTCGAGCTTTAATCTGCTTTGGGGTCTCACCAGCTCATGGTGACTTCCAGCTACAGAGAAAGCAATCATCTGAAATGTCCATCAAATGCATTTGTTGTTCCTCTCGCATCTCCTGAGCAATATAAGGCCAGCCGTCCTATTGCGGCCAGTCACAGTCGATTAAATATTGACTATGAAAGTGGCTTCGTGGTTCTGCCAGGAGGTTTTAGTCAATGGATGAAAGATTACATAAATACAGAGAGAATTTTTTTTACAGAATAGAGGCCGTGTGTTCAGGAGCACAAAGCGCTATTAATGCAGTAGGACAATGTGCATCGCTTCTGCAGGCCAGGAAATTACAGCTGAACTGAACTGAGATACTTGTTTTCAAAGAATATCAAAGACAGATACGTACGCAACCGAACGTAGGCGTGAAGATTCAGCGTCAGGGATGGAACAGACCGGTGTGATTCTGGAGAACTTCCTTACAATATGATAAATATGAATCATATTTATATTGATACATCAATCAGCTGGCCTCACTTTAGCATCTAATCATTTCATCTTAGCATCTAATCATGTCCTTTCATGCAGAACAACTAGCAAGATTAGCACCAATTCACCATCCGAACGCATTTTTTAATGTTTCACAGCGTGTGATTCTGAAGATGAAGGATAAGTTTAGGATGAAGGTCCTGGACCTACCTCAGTAAAATGTTACAGTAAACACATAGACCAATATAAATCATTCCATCTCCTTTACCTCCACGGAAAACTCAAAGTTCTGCTACTTTGTTAATATTAGCCCATTTCTTTGCTAATACCAGGTCTGACTATTATAGACTAGCATCATATTCTAGCTAACAGTAAATATCGGTTACTTACAGGATGTTTATTCTTCTGATTGTGTCATTAGCGTACAACTGTGTATCTGAGCAGCTATCAAGAGTCGCACAGATTCGTCATCTGCTCGTGCCACACAGTGTAGTTAGCGGTGTAGCAATCTGTGTGAGTCTGAAGGTGACGAATGGATCCACCACTGACTGCAGTTTGGAAATCGAGGATGAGCTTCCTGGACCTATCTCAGTCTCTTTTACCTCACACTTTATCTGAAGGCATGTTTACCTCACACTTAGAAGGCATGAACTTTATCTGTTTATATGTTTAGTTAATTTGCTAACAGGTGGTATTTAACCAAGCCTGTTTTCTTTGCTAACGTCATGTTAGGCATTGATTCCAGTAGACGGCATAAACTAACGGGTCAGCAAGGAAAGCGAGATGCTAATCAACACCTTCTGACTGAGGATAAGAAACATTTCAAAGTCCTCTCACTTCAATTATCAGGCATGTTTAGGGAAAAAATAATACGGACATTTATTTATTTATTTTTTTATCTATTATTTATGTTTTCCCAGCTGAACCCATGTATCTGCTGAGGCGTCCTTTCTTTCCTCAAGTGAAAAGAAACAAAAAAAATTTACTTTGCATTTCACAGATTCAAGGTTACAGTGCCATTTGCGTCTGTTGTTTCATAAATCAGCGGATAATGTAATTGCCTGAGATCGAACTATGGAGACTATTAATTCGCTGCACTCCTCTAGAGGCACTTAAGGTGGCATTATGAACACTTGAAAAGCATTATCTCAGTCAGTCGACTGGCTGTAGCTCCCATCTCAACAGCAAGGGGGGATAAGTAGCCAAGCGTGCACTCAGCAGCCCGATTCTTATCTCTTTTACTGTATCTCTTTAAATTAAACATGATTTACAGATTACTGTCATTTTTCTTTCTTTTTTTAAAAATATTTTGAAATAGAAAATGATGCATAAAGTATGAGACAAAGACACCGTGATTGTCTTATGATTATTATAATTTTAAAAAATATATATTTTTTGTTTACCTTCATGCAGTGATGCATTAGATATTTCTCTGCTTTTATTTATTAATTTTATTTATTTATTTATTCCTTTTTTTTTTTTTTTTTTAGGAAAAAAAAGGCCTAACTTAAAGAAATTTGAAGGAAAAAAACAATAACAAATTCCTACAAATTCTTTCCTACAAATAAATATTTGAAAAATATTTTCCTAGCCTCATTTTGTTTACTTTCCTCTTCAGTTGGAATTCTTGTCATCATAATTATTGTCTTTTTTTTTTTTTTTAACGTACTTTGAATTTTATCTATTATAATAGAAACATTTAAAATTATTTTTATTCCACATCCTCAAAACTGCACTTTTAAACATTGCACTTTTTGATATTACATCCTAGGTTTAGGTTGAATAAAGTTATAAACATAAAAAAAAAAAAAGAAGAATTTTTACATGAGGATTAGCACAGCTAGAATTATTGTCGCTGTTTTAACACGTCTCTCATCACCACAACTTTTTGCTCTTCGCCCGCTACCTGATTAAGACTAAATCTTGACCATGCACTTCACGCCATCATTTATATCAATTAGTCCATCAAGTCCTAGGCTGTTAGCCTCCAGAAGGGTAATGTGCCCTTGGTTGGTACTTTGTCTCGCATCCTGTATCCTCTGCATTTAAGCTTTTACTTCTTGTTGTCAGTGCATGCTTAGTCATTTCCTTTCCTGCACTTTCCCCCGCCCCTCTTCCTCATCAGCCTCCTTCAAAAATTCCCCTGCGATTCAGTGAAGTGACAGCATTCTGTGAACAGATGGAGAGGAAGAGGATCAGACTGGCTCTGGGAGAAGATTAGCGTTCTCTCCACCTTCTCCCCGGATCTCTGGGCTCATTTTTGTCAGGGAATGAACATAAAAGATGTAGCTCCTTTCTTTTTCTGGAAACACGATTACGAATCCCAGTAACATTTTAGGACATCTTCCTTATGCCTTATTCCTTGTACGTCGTACATATTAACAAACAGCTAACGAGAGCTAAACTGAAAAATGTGAGAAAATGTACACACATAAATCTGTAAGCATAGCAAGTTATATTAACCGTTCAACACCTCTAAATATATATATATATATATATATATATATATATATATATATATATATATATATATATATATATAAAAATAAATTTATATAAATTTTATCATAAATCATCTTCAATCTTATTAGCCTGGAGGTGTGGCTGAGAGATGACTTCCAAGGCTAGCCTACTAATGCTAAACAGGCAGGGTCAGAGTGGCACCATCAGTGCAACTCATTGGGTATTTTTCATGGTTGTCCATCCATCCATCCATCCATCCATCCATCCATCCATCCATCTTTCTGTCCTGGCCACTGAACCATCCATTCATCTCTCCATTCATCTGCCCATCCATTAACCCATCCATTCTTCAGTCCACCCATCTGTCCTTCCATTCATCTGTACACAACCTGTCCATCCATCTCTATCCAAGTATCCATCTATTCATCCATTTATCCATCCAACCATCTGTGTATTCATTTGTTCATCTATCGTTGGTTGATTCATTCATCTGTCTGGCCACTGAACCATCCATCCATCCATCCATCCATCAATCATCCATCTATCCACCCATCCATCCATCCATCCTTCCATCCATCCATCTACCCATTCATTCTTTAGTCCACCCATCTGTTCATACATCCATCCATCTGCTCAGCTGTGCTTCCATCCGTCCATCCATTCATCTGACTGTCCATCCATCCATAAATCCATCCATCAATTCTAGTTATTTGTGTTTGAATTTTTTGGTTAATGTCACCACACAATAAAGTTAATACATAAACAATGTTATATAAATCACTTGGCCTTATCCTATCTTTAGTAACCGGTCCAGACTGATGTGATTACACACTGTTTGTACGAAACAAGATAAATCTACTGAATCACACCTGGGGCCACTTCCTGACATTTCTGTAAAGAAAGCAGAACATCTGGATGAAACCCAGGTGGAGAATATGGCAGACTGTCCAGACAGTAACCTGGAGCTCAGGATTCAACCCATCAATTCGCCCCAGTCCTTTAGAGCCTCTCTGCTCATGCTACTAATACTAATTTCTCTGTGAAGTGCCAAGACTTCCACCGTCCCGGTCTATACGTGAAAGAATTTACAGCATTTATTAAAACAGTTGTGTCCAGGTTGTTAAAACGACTCCACACTAAATCCAAATACTAATGTAGTGTTATATATTATGTGCACAGTTATCCACTCTAAGCCTCAGTGATCTCACAGGATGATTTGTTTTAACATACCGCATTTATTTCAGACATATTTCATCTCAAGCCGCGTCTGTGTCGGCCCTCGTCACGGTTGCCCTCGGAAAAACGACACCCATGCATTCAAATGCCTTCATGAACATTAAATTATTGCATAAAGTTCCATTTCACCTTTCGGCCACTTTAATCCGGAGACAGTGCCGGACCTCACGGCTGATGAAAGCACTCGGTCAGTCCTACGCCGGGCGGTGTGCTAATGAGCCCAGATGCTCGCACGGGGAGGAGAGAAGTGCAGTCAGACACTCAGAGAAGATCTCCGGTAAATCAATGTATGCTGATGAGCAAGAATTTTCTGGATGAGTTTTTGCATTAATGGTGATGAAGGAGTTAAATTAAAGTTTGTCGAGACCTTTCTTTAATGCTTTTGCTCTCAGTTCGTCTTGATCTTAAAAACAGCCGACGTTTTATTGCCGATGGCAAAGACTTTTCATTGATATACGGATGCCACTCTTGCCCCTGGCAATGACGGGCATGATCTCTAGGAGCAAAACAGTCCCTCGTCAAAACAAAGGGGCCTCCATCCAAACGTCTAGCAGACATTTCAATTAAAACACTGCTCTACAAACACACACACACTCACACACACACTTTCTCTCTTCTGTTTAGCATTTTCATTATTTTAACAGCAAACCGTGTCTGCTGTGATTTTTTTGTCAGGATTCATTTCCCGATCACGCCAACATTCTTGAGTAGGAAGTGAAGTGAAGGTCTGGAGGTGATTCAGCTCTCATGCTCTTTGCTGGATGTAATTTCCTTCCTGGAAAACTGCAGATAGAGCGAGAGCATGCTGCCTGTCAGAGCTGCTTCCTTTGCATATTTGTGATGAGATTCAGAGTGGCGCTGTTGCTCAATTTATGACCCACGCAAAAAATATTTAAAAACATCAGAGATTTGGGTTTCGACCCACAAATAACTGACAGAGTTATTTTTTAAGGTTAACGGTGCATACAATAGTGCACGATTTTTAAAACAAACTTAAAAAAAGTTTATGCATCAGGCAGTCACATGGTGTCAAGGGTGAATTTATTTATTCTTTTTTTTAGAAGTAATTTCTATTTCTGTAGGTAGGGAGAATTGATTGAAAAATTTGAGAATCGTGGCTTCTGCTGATGCAACAAAAAATTTAACTAGAAAATCTAATAGCTAGTGGCTAGTTATCATCTTAAATAATATTTATTATATAGCTATTATATAGAAGTAGCTAAATCTAGAGTTTGCTAGCACTGATTGTTCTGCTTATTTTAAAATTTATTGTTTATTATACCACTTTAGAGATTAAAAAAGGGATTAGCTCTGTTTATTTTGCATATAATTTAAATAATAGCTATTATATAGCATCAGCTAGTATCTACAGTTAGCTGGTGTCTAGAATTAGCTAGTATCAAGAGCTACTGCATCTAGGACTTAGAGTTAGCTTGTATCTAAAATCTAGTATCTCTGGTATCAAGAGTTAAAATCTATGGCTAGTATCTAGAGCTAGCTCGTGTGTATAAAGTTAACTAGTTTTCAGAGCTAGATTTTGTAGATCTAGCTAATATGTAATGTTAGCTAATAGTCAAGTCAAGTCAAGTCAAGAAGCTTTTAGTGAGAATAGTGAGAATCCTTGAGAATTGATCATGTATTAAACTGTTTTTTAGAGTTCATCTCGAGTTCCTTTTATAGTGAACTCATCCTAAAGTTGGCTAGCATTCATTATCCTGTTTAAAAAAAAATAAATCCTTTAAAATCATGGAGTATTAATTCTGTCTAGAGTTAGCTGTGATCTGGAGTTAGCTACTATCTAGAGCTAGCTAGTATCTACAGCTAGCTTTTATCTATAGTTAGCTTCTTCCTAATGTTAGCTAACTATAGAGTTAACATGATACTGTGGTGATATAAATCAAACGGTGTCTAAACACAATAATACATTTGCTGTATGATGAAACTCCAGACAGCTCGAAAAACAAACAGCAGGTTTCCATCAGACATTTTTGTTTTGGACAATATGCAACAGTAGATGATGTAAACTGGAGCAATTCAATTTAAAAAGCAGTGAGATTTCAAAACCGAGTTAAACGGAAATGCTTCAGGACGCAGAACCGCTCGATATGGTTGAGTTCAAATGCCTTGGATATGTTGTTGTTTTATAACTGAACAAGCAAACTAATTTTTATGCACTCTCATAATTTTGTAAGCTTTTTTATCTATATATATATATATATATATATATATATATATATATATATATATATATATATATATATATATATATATATATATATATATATATATATATATATATATATATATATATATATATATATAGGCACAATGGCTTAGTGGTTAGCATGTTTGCCTCACACCTCCAGGGTCGGGGTTCGATTCCCGCCTCCGCCTTGTGTGTGTGGAGTTTGCATGTTCTCCCTGTGCCTCGGGGGTTTCCTCCGGGTACTCTGGTTTCCTCCCCCGGTCCAAAGACATGCATGGTAGGTTGATTGGCATCTCTGGAAAATTGTCCGTAGTGTGTGAATGAGAGTGTGTGTGTGTGCCCTGCGATGGGTTGGCACTCCGTCCAGGGTGTATCCTGCCTTGATGCCCGATGACGCCTGAGATAGGCACAGGCTCCCCGTGACCCGAGGTAGTTCGGTTAAGCGGTAGAAGATGAATGAATGAATGAATGATATATATATATATATTTTTTTAACCATGTTGTACTCTGTATGTGACAAACGTAATTGGTACTTAATTTGTAGAAACATGAAGTCTGGGCATTAGTGCGATGAACGTGGTGCAGTGAGGGAATCATCATCACCCTTACAACAGCACTTGCTCAAAAGAAATCTCACCAACCTAGTTAGCATGAATGATTATCCAAATTATTAGCATCTTGTTCTGATCCACGCCATTTTTTGTACAACGTACGATTAACAATTCCTGATTGGTCGGCAGCTGAAACAAAGAATTATCATTCCCTAAAACTCCTAAAAAATAAACAGGGCCTCAGTCTTCTGCACACGAGGGCTCCACGTATCTCCGCTCAGCTCCACTCGACTCCGCACACTGACGCTGTGAAGGCCAAGCAGCTCCGTGACGGTCATAAAGCCCCAGACACCACTTAGATATTCATCAGAGGCCACGAGCACAGGCAAGATGAAATACCGTAATTTAAGCTGCTCATCTGTTTGAAGTGAAAACAAAAGAGTCTCTCAGAGCTCAGTGACACAAGATTGTTTCTCTTGTCATAACCAAGCAGATATTATTCCACCGAGAGCCGGAGGGAGGCTTCGGGAGGAATGAATAAAGAGTGAGCAGATTGCTGAGCCCGGGTTTAAATGGACTGTGGTGGACAGTCAGTGAAGAGACAGACACTAGTGTGGAAGCTGAGGCTTTCTTTATGTTTAGGGGGAAAAAAACATTAAACTCTATTAAATGTCGTTCCATGACATAAAATAGATGATAATAATCACAAGTTGAAAAGGGTTGAGTTTCAAATCAATGTATTAACTGCAATTATTTAAACTCCATTAGCGACATGTCGTTTTTATGTTTTATATATATTAAAAACGAAAGTGATGACCTCATTTGCACATAACTCTATCTAGAGCGCTATATCTAGTGTTAGCTACTATCTAGAGTTAGCTAGTGTAATGGCATAGATGAGATGAGAATAATAAGACTCTTTCAAATCTAAAAAAAACAAAAACTCATTTGTATATGCTGTGTTTGCGATAATCTTATTTCTCTGAATGTTGCTACTGGATGCTTGAATTTCCTCCAGGCTCAATAAAGATCTATCTATCTATCTATCTATCTATCTATCTATCTATCTATCTATCTATCTATCTATCTATCTATCTATCTATCTGTCTATCTCAGCTACATAGAGTTATTTTTGCACCAAAATAGGAACTGCAACCAGCACTAATCAATAGAGACCCATTAGGGCAAGACTCGCGCTGCCCCACGCTCACTCTACCAACTGGTTATTGACGGAGGACAAGCGGTGGACAGTGAAGATCACGACAGAGTTGTCAGGAGGGCATTTTTATGATAAATCGGATTGGTTTAAAAATACTAACCACAAACCAGGAGCAAGTTAAATCGAATAGATTTTTGTGAACAAAGAGAAAGCGAAGGGTTCGAGTTAGAGGGTGTTTTGATGTACAGAACTGTATTGATGGTATTATATATAAAAAAATTTGTTAAAACTTGGCAAACCTGATTAATGATATTAGCTCTTCTCTTCTTTATCTGCTGTATGAAACACAAACGAACAAAGATAAAGTTTAAAGTGGTTATTAGGAACGACGTTACAATATGTTCACCTAAGTGTAAGTGTAAGTGTAATTCACCTATGTGTAAGCCGAGCGTCGTGTCCTCTCGACTTTATTCTGCTCGAGGCTACGTCGTTATTAATGTGTTTTACTTCTCCAACATCTATAATCACGAGCCGGTGCTTCACATGAATAATAAAAATAAAGGTTCCTGAAGATCTAAAAAGACGTTTTTTTTTTTTGTTGTTGTTTTTTTGCAGTGATGCCATAGAAGAATCGATTTTGGTTCCCTTTCAGTACATGATTCTTATACCGTGTGAAAATTTCTACAGACTTTTTAAAAGGTTCCTCACAGAACTGTACACGCTAACAGAGAGCGATTGAACAACCTTTATTTCTAAGAACCTGTTTTATTTGATTATTTAACCTAATATTAAAGTGCTGATTGTCATAACCAGCATTTCTGTTTTCTGGTCCTAGCGATTGAGTGGTTCATGGTCATACTGCCCAGATTTTAAGATCCCTCTCTCGTCAGGACATAAACGTGTCCCGACATGGCGGACTCGCTCAAAGATGTAATGACAAGCTCGGAGTAGAAGAGGCTGTAAAGTTGATTTCTTGCTCAGTCTGTGACCTCTGCACAGCTCTGCATAAATACACAGGGTTTGGGAGGTGACCGAGTTTCAATTAATCACACTCTAACAGCAGTTTCACAGCGATCACTCGGGTAAATAAACAGAAAAAAACAGCAGATGACAACCTTGGGCTTTGAGATCGCTGGGGTGTAAATCGTGCAGGACGATCATGGAGGGGACATGCAATCTGCACACGGCTTCCTGTTCAGTCACCTCGAGATATAAAACCAGGCTCAGGCTGCGTTTGACTCCGGTTTCTTTATCAGAACGTCCGTGACATCCTTAAAAAAAAGAGCTGCTTCTTTGTTACTCTTTTTCATTAATAATAAAGATACACAGTGAGCTCTGGATTAGAGATCAGACTTCAATAATAAAAGAGTTCTATAAAATAAACAAAATGATGAATAGGTTCACCTCAAGCATTCAGAGAAAAGATTCACCTTTTTTATATTAAATAAAAAAACCTTTCCTTATATAATAGAGTAATAATCCTGTCAAGAAAGACTCTTTAACGCTACTGCAAACAAACAGGCATTTAAATCGCTCTCTGTGTAGAAAAATACCGAAGAAATATAAATAGGCGACGCGGGCAGCCGAGGGCCAAACGGTATTCAAATTCTATTCATTTTACTCGCTGACAAAAGTGAGCGGACGTGAAAGACAGGCTGTGGAGAAACTTTTAAATACTTTACGCATGCATAATAAGAGTTTTATAAATATATAAAAGGCAATGCTTAAACAGGATTTCAGATTATAGATCTGTTCTGAGATTAAAACCACTTGTGTGGTTCACATTGTGCCACCAAAAAACATCTCTGAAGACCTCCTTAGGTGTGCTGTGGTATCTGGTGTTAATAAGACATCAACACTACGTCCTGGAAATTTTACCTCCACGCACGAACTTTTCCAGCTGTTTGTGCTCCAGTAGCTCGGATCAGACTCTGTAGCCTTCACCCCACACACATCGGTGAGTCCTGGGTGTCCGTGACCCTGTTGCTGGTCCACCGGTTGTTCATCCTCTGAGCACTTTTGTAGGTACTAAACACTGATTGCTAGGAAAACCTCACAAGACCTGCCGCTTCGGAGAAGCTCTGACCCAGACGTCTAGACGTCACAGTTTGATCGACTCTTATTAAAGTCACTCAGGTCTTTACGCTTGTCTGTCAACACAACAACTGTGAGAAGTGACTGTTCACTTGCTGACTAATATATCACACCTTATATATATATATATACGCCACTGTAGTGAGATCATCAACGTTATTCACTTCAACTCTCTGGGGTTTTAATGTTATAGCTGAAGGATGTCATGAGATTTGTCCTGGTCTTTGGTGCTTGGGGTAAATAAAAAGCTGCTATCCTCTTTTAAACACACACACACACTCAAATGACATATTAATATTATAAACCTCTGACTAAAACAATACGATAAAATCTGGCTTAATTGAATTATTATTAAAAACAGTCCCAATATATAAATAATTCTTCCTCTGTGTAGTCCGTAGTCTGAGTTGGTTGCTTAGCAACATAACGGAAAAAGATTAAAGTATTCCACGGGCAGAACAATGGCTTTTACGGTTCTATTGAATTTAAACCATTTATATACAGATGCGGTCGCAGGTGTGTGTGTGTGTGTGTATTTTAGATTTTGCAAACTATATATTTTTTATATTGCACATATTTTCATTAGATAAGAAAAAATATTTCATTTCTGGTCCTCCATCTCTTATCTCTTGGCTCGTCTGGCTGAGCGCGTCCGTACTCCTTGGCGTAGAGGTTCCCGCTTTTCAGTCTCAGCTCTGTTTGGACAGGTGACTCCAACTGGCAGATGACGCTCTGGGCCACAGCCGGGGCTTCTGGGAATAAAGACAGACTGGAGCAGGCCTAGCTGGAACGGCTCTGCAGGCTTTCCCCACCCGCCGGTACTGGTCTCTCCAGGGATGACAGAGTTTCAAGCTGATTAATTTGACTGGCAGAGAAAAGGGAGGAAGGTGGGATTAAAAAGACGCGTGACATTGTCCCTTTATTACCGAAGCGTCACGCTGGCAGCAGCCGTAAGCAAATAAGACAAGGCTCTCTGGGAGGGGTGGCTCTGAAAAAACATCACAGTGGTGCGTTTATAACAGCCAAAGAGGAATTTTCCAGCTTTGTCACAGGAGGCGTATTTAACTAGTGGGCATCCTAGTGGGGTGGCGCTACAGAGGTAGTGTAACTAATCATTTAACGTTTTGTTCATCTGTTACATTCATTACTCGCTTAACCAGGCTGCCATGAATAAAAACGTGATTCAGGGGATTCGTAAATATGACAAAAACTATTAATTAATTACCGTTAGAACAACTTACATTTAAGGACTTTTCACACCTGAACTATTTCCCTGTGATTATAAAGTGGTGTAAACAGAATCCTGGGTTGTGTAGTTGGAGGTTTCACACTGCTCCTACTGTCCCCGGGGTTAACACTGAATCCTGGCTCTTCATAATCTGACCTTGTGTCACACTGTACATTCCTAAACCCTGCTGGAACCTTCTTCTTATTTGCATATTCGCGTATCAACGATCCCGATTGGATAAATCCAGCAGGCGGCCTCTTTAAATAACGGCTCGTCTCGCGCTTTCACGTCAGTGAGGAAAAAAGTTCAGCTCTGTGGTTCTGCACCCGAGCAGGTTCTGTTATCTTTCACAGCTTTATCGTCTTTTTTTGCTCTTTTTAAGTTTGTCGTTTAGTCGACCGGCCGTTTGTTCGTCCGTATCAGACCTGCTCTAATGTTTCAGTGTGACGTATTTCCCCCTCGCTATGGCTCACACTTCCGTGATGTTCTGTGTTTTGTCTCCTGACTCTATCTACAGAGCCGTTTTTGTTCGGTGTTGTTCAGCTACGTCCTGGTTTTCACCTGATACGAAGCCGAAGCGTGTTCGATTTTCTGATTGGGTGACTGTTGCTAAGCAACAAGCCGTAACATTGTAACTTCGAATCGTTTCACACCGTACAGGTTCGTCACCGTGATGTGGAGTTTATACTGTAAAAGCTTCAGAGTTTCACTCCACTACTACGTCACACATGTAATAACACACGTTCCTCTAGCTGGGGTAAAAGTGGGGGTAAAAACAGGGTTTAGAAAGACAAGAACCAGAGGATAAGCTCAGTGTGAAAAGCCTCGTAGAGTAAGTCTTGTTATAAGTAAAGAAAACAATATATTCCCTCATTTCCACAATAAATAAATAAATAAATAAATAAATAAATAAAACATAATGAAACGTAAGACAGTCAAAGTCTTCAGAAGAAGTGCAGCACGATCTTCAGCCAATGTTCTCATAAAAGTGTACAGCGTGTGCCTGAGACGACAGAGACACATCCCTAAAGCCAAAGACTTTTATGCAAAATATTCAATTATATTTAATTATTTATTTTTTTTTTTTTTTGGATTTTATTACTGTTTACGGCTTTTATTGTAGTTTTTGTACATTCAACTTCAACGGCTTCTCTTTTTTCGGTCCTGTAAATGAACATCTCAGAACATCCCAGAACATCCAGCAGATCCAGCAGATCGTCGCTGTCGGGCGGAATCCTCGTATCTCCAAAACCGTTACTTTTCAGGAAATTAAAAAAACGCCGTACCTTATCTGCAGTGCACAGGGTTTAGTCCGCGTTGCAGTGGATTGTCTTGCGCTAAATTCCTGTCCTCAGACGAGCACCAGAACTAGCGGGGGTCAAGATTTTTTTTCTTTGAGCCCAGTGTTTTGAAGACATTTACCTCAGAAGACGTGTTGATTCGTTGCGACTCTTCTTGAGGAGAAATATGCCGTGAAGCTCTCCCACGGAGTGAGGAAGAGGTGGACAGTTGAAGTGTCCAATGGAGTTATGAGATTTGCGCTCAAGCTATTTTCAAGACTTTAGATTGGTTAATAACTTGTAAAAATAACAGACCCACGTGGGGACTGACCAATAGCATCAATATGTGAAAAAATGTGAAATTGACAAAATTTGGACATACGAGGTTTCCGCCCGACAGCGACGAGATCCACATCACACCTACACACATGACGGTCTTTGTCTTTGTACTTATACATATCAGCAAAAACCCCAAAGCTTTTTGGTTCTTCGGAAACTTTTCATTATTAAGAGTCTAACAACATAAGAACATTATTATTTCACAGCATTTATATCTTGTTATATTCATTTATTTTTATGGAATTTTATATACTTTTAATTCAGCGTCTGAATACCTTTTTGTGGTATCTGTAAATAATTCAGAAAGACTTTTCAGATCGTTGAGCGAGTGAATAAATATCTCTAAAAGGTTGGTCAGTAATATAATAGTTTACATCCCGTGTGAAAGCGTAGAAGACACGGCGTCCTTGATGTGCTAGCATGTTCTGCTCTGTGGTTATTTTGTTTGTTCAAAGTGAAAAATAAACAAAGAAAAGCTTTGAACGTTTCAGCTCTGCCTTTATCCGTGAGATGTTTGTAGCGACTTCTGTCAGGAGCCCGAGCCGGAGCCGGGGCTTTCATTAACGCAGACGCTTCAAGAGACATCGAGATCAGTGACACATTATTCACAATGACAACAACGGAACTTATGCTAAAGCTATAAACAACCTTGATGTGATGCACGGCGGCCATGTTTGCTTAGGTGCTGCCTTTCACACGGTCTGAAAGTTTGTGGGTGACAAAACTGACATGTTTTAAGCTGAGTATGGACTCTGAATGATCATCTGGTACACTATAATAAGTAAAGGTTCTTAAATGGTTCTTGGTCAGGGTGTTGAGGAACCTATGAAGGACCTTAAAATCCATGAATAAGCTTCTTCAGAGAATGTCAGGGGTTCTTATTATTTACTAAAAGGTTCTTTGGGGAACCAAAAAATGTTCTTCTATGCCACCTTGGTTTTCATTATCTTTACCATCAACATCATCTTCAGCATCAGCATCACTTTCACCTTCAGCCTCATCTTCACCATTACCTTTAGCATGGTGCTACTTGCCTGAAATCTTCCAAACTATTTTCTAACATCTTTAATACATTTTTAAAAATAAAGGTTCTCAAATGGTTCTTTGTCACAGTGTTTAGTTCTATGAAGAACCTTTACCATCAGTGGAGCATTTCTATTGCAAAGAACAGAAAGAGGTTCTGGGGGGCACGGTGGCTTAGTGGTTAGCATGGTCGCCTCACACCTCCAGGGTTGGGGGTTCGATTCCCGCCTTGTGTGTGTGGAGTTTGCATGTTCTCCCCGTGCCTCGGGGGTTTCCTCCGGGTACTCCGGTTTCCTCCCCCGGTCCAAAGACATGCATGGTAGGTTGATTGGCATCTCTGGAAAATTGTCCGTAGTGTGTGATTGCGTGAGTGAATGAGAGTGTGTGTGTGCCCTGT
>NC_083476.1:21158741-21191241 GCF_030014155.1 Tachysurus vachellii
CATGTTGATGACTGAACGTCTTCCTCGTTTGGTGTTAATAAGAATTTGTAGAGTTTCATCACTATTTCTGTTTTTCTCTACAATACTAGAGGTGATAGATTCATAGAAAAGATCCAGAAAAACAATAACGGTTATTTTTCTTCCACAGAAATGTTTGTATCTTCAGAGTAAATGTTGATATCAAACCCATTTCTGCTCTCTGATGATTACCGTTTGAAGAATTCATGCTGGTCCAACACACACACACACACACACACACACACCACACTCGTTCACACCTAGGGGCAGTTTAGGCTCATTAATCTGCCCGCTGCATTTTTTTGGAAAACTCTCAGAGGAAACCGGTCCAGACGTGAGCAGGACACGTGAGCTCAGGATCCACACGTGCCTGAAGCTGTGAAGGGCCTACGCTCTTATTAAAATAAAAATGGACACCAACCACCATAGGAACCGGTGCCTAAGGATAGTTACACCGGCGTTGAGGTTCATTATGGTCGTCTCTTCCTCCGTCAAATCATGCTGACGTTTCTCTAGTGTTTCCCGCCGTGCGACGCCGTGACTCCCGAGCCTGAGCGAGTTGACAACGTAATGAGAGTATGGAGAAACTAATTCGCTGTGATTCACATCCTCGCTGACAGCTCAGGCTTCTCCTCAGGTTCATCAGCAGACGTTCCCGCTCTCACACTCCTGACACTGAGACTCCTTCACACGAGTCCTTCTCTCACTTTCAACATGTTCCGCCTTCGAGTTGTTCGGCTAACGAACGCAATTTACGGAGGAATAATTAATACAATCTCCTTTTATTTATTTATTTCTTTTTTGCCGGATGGCTTCGCAGGCTTCTAAGGCAAACTAATTGGCTTCTAAAGCATGTAAATACTCTGCATTATTTATCAGACGAAAACAGGAAGACATTAGCCGCAGCAAATATTTACAGAACCATCATTCAGCTTGTTCACTGATGTGCAAAGAGGGAACAAAATGAAAACTAGATGACGAATAACAGGAAAACGAGGACGCCGTGGCAGTTTGTGCCTTTTTTATTTTTTCATATGTAATATTTATAGTAACGTATTAGAGCGAGAGCGGAATATTTAGTGTTTGTGTTGTGATACAGGTAAGACAAGTCTTTTTACACACACACACACACAGAGTCAGGTCAAGAGCAGATGAAGGTGGGACAGAAGTGTGCATTTGACAAGGCCTCATCCCTCACCGTGGGCTCGGCAGACCGCGCTGACCCGCCAGATGAAAGGAAGCCGGACACCGCGCTCAGAAAGCCGTGAGCTCCGATACACCATCTGATGTGATGTCTGGAACAAACCCAAACTACACAAGTGGAACGGATATCAATCTCACACACACACACACATACACGCACATACACACACACACATACATGCACATACACATACACGCACATACACACAAATACACGCACATAGACACAAACACACACATACACGCACATACACATACACACCCACACACATACAGGCACATACACACCCACACACACACGCACACACACATACACACACACACACACACATACAGGCACATACACACACACACATAGACACACACACACACATACACGCACATACACACACACCCACACACAAATACACGCACATACACACACATACATGCACATACACATACACGCACATACACACACACACACACATACATGCACATATACATACACACCCACAAACACACGCACACACATACACACAAACACACACACATACAGGCATACACACACATACACGCACATACACACACACACACACACCCACACACACACACACACCCACATACACACACCCACACATACATGCACATACACACACACACACAAACACACTGACAATAGAAACAACACACTACATAAATACGATTTTATTATTAATATTAATATTAGATGTGATGATATTACTGTCTACTAAATGAACAGGATCCTGGGTTGTGTAGTTGGAGCTTTCACACTGCTCCTAAATCCAGGATTAACCCTGAATCCTGGCTCTTCATAATCTGACCATGTTACACACTGTACATTCCTCACGCTTTCTCCTCGAACACATTAGAAATATTAACAGTGATGAAATACTTTTTTTTTTTGGAAATGATGAAACACACTTTTCCTTTTTCCTCAGATGTTTCCGTTGCTCTTGCTAGCGCTAATCATTTCCCATCTGCACGGACACTCGCATCATCACACCCTGATCAACCGCCATTAAACCTGAGACTGTAGAAATACTTGTTCATTATTACACTAACGTTCTCCAAGATGTTTTAGTGACCGAATGTTAAATCCCAATAAGGGAAAGATCCAACATTCCCGATATCTTTCCAACTTCCCAGAACAAAAGGAAGCGAGCTCCATCTGGGAAAGTGTGATTAATTAGAATGCAGTGTTAGAAGAGTTACTCAAAAAAAAATAATCCATTAGAAATGAATAAATGACTCGACTCGAGCCGGCAGTGTGATCACCTTCCTCATTACTTCCTGGACAAAGTAATCACACGACTCATTACTTTGCTTCTACTCTCTAAACTCTTTAAACGGCATACAAATCAGTATCAATTGGAAAGTACAAGGATGACAATCGTCCTTTCAGCTCTGTATTAAAGAGGAAATAGGCAATTATGTTTAAAAGGTATATTACAGCTTGTTCAGGCTGAAAAAGTAGCAGAGAAAAAGTTAGAAAGGTAACTTCCTAATAAAATTTTATTTCAAGATTCAATTATTTAAAGCCTACACTGTGGATTGGCTAAAAACCCTGGTTTGTAAATCCCACCTTTATAAGGCCAAAGAAAATGGAGGTAATTTTCATTCATTCATTCATTTTCTACCGCTTATCCGAACTACCTCGGGTCACGGGGAGCCTGTGCCTATCTCAGGCGTCATCGGGCATCAAGGCAGGATACACCCTGGACGGAGTGCCAACCCATCCCAGGGCTGGAGGTAATTTAATATAATTTATTTTATTTATTCATTTTATTAACTTGCTTTTTTACAGCTAAAAGAATCCAGCATAACTTTATAATATAAATAGAAATTTCACATGAGGGATAAATAAATGATTTTTGAATAATAATAATAATAATAATAATAATAATAATAATAATAATAATTTTTTACCTTTATAATTTTTCTTCATAATTTTTATATTTCTGTATAGCTGCTTTTTGCTAGTATGAAAAGTTAAAAACACTTTACAGATAAAACTAAACTAAATTTAAAATTCTTTTAATATCACTCGGGGGGCACGGTGGGGGAACGTTAGCACGTTTGCCTCACACCTCCAGGGTTGGGGTTCGATTCCCGCCTCCGCCTTGTGTGTGTCGAGTTTGCATGTTCTCCCTGTGCCTCGGGGGTTTCCTCCGGGTACTCCGGTTTCCTCCCCCGGTCCAAAGACATGCATGGTAGGTTGATTGGCATCTCTGGAAAATTGTCCCTAGTGTGTGAGTGAATGAGTGTGTGTGTGCCCCCTGTGATGGGTTGGCACTCCGTCCAGAGTGTATCCTGCCTTGATGCCCGATGACGCCTGAGATAGGAACAGGCTCCCCGTGACCCGAGGTAGTTCGGATAAGCGGTAGAAGATGAATGAATGAATGAATAATATTGCTCGTTTTGAAAGATTTAAAATGTCATTTGAGGGACATTTTTTTGGTAGCTAATTTGACTAAATAAAAGTGGCGGACATTTTTTTTGTCAGGATTTCAGATGCTATAAATTTAAATGCGGCAGAATTTTAAACGCCATAAATTTAACTTCTAATACTTTTACATTTTGAATAAATCCACTGTGGGTTATTTTCCTTTTCCTTTGACAATAAAATTTGTTTAAATTAACTGAAAAAAGTTACGTGGTCACTTAACAGGGCCTGTGGTTAAGGTGTTGAGTTACCAATCGGAAGGTTGTGAGTTCGATCCCAGGTCCACCGAGCTGCCACTGTTGGGCCCCTGAGCAAGGCCCTTAACCCTCAATTGCTCAGCTGTATAAAAATGAGGTAATGTAAGTCGCTCTGGATATAAGGGTGTCTGCCAAATGCTGTAAATGTAAACAGTGGTTTTATCACCAGAATTTATTTTTTTTTTACATTTTTTAAGTTACAAATCACTGAAAATTGAGACTCCTTTCATAAACAAAAAATAAAAATCTCTAGAAAGAAATAGTCGCTACGTATATTAATGAATTCACATTTTAAATTCAAATTCAAATCCAATTTATTTGTATAGCACTTTTAACAATTCACAGTGTTATACAATAATAATAATAATAATAATAATAATAATAATAATAATAATAATAAGAAGAAGAAGAAGAAGAAGAAATAAGAATAAACATAAATAAATGAATACATACAATTAAAGTTGAAAATTAATTTAAAAATATTAATTAAATATAAATATTATATATCTATCCCTATCCCTCATGCGCCAGCCTGAGGTGATGGTGGTAAAGGAAAAACTCCCTGAGATGATATGAGGAAGAAACCTTGAGAGGAACCAGACTCAGAAGTGAACCTCGTCCTCATTTGGGTGACACTGAACAGTAAATAGTGTAAATGTAAATAATTTCCTTTCTACAACATTATTAATCGTGCAACCGAGAGCTCCTGAGGAACTCTGAGTTCAGCACAGACCCAACACTAATTCCTTCCTGTCAAATTCTTCAAATAATCTCTGATAAAGACCAGAACATACATCTGACTGATGCAACATTGGTTCATAGAAAGCATGACAGTCTCCATCCACAACAACCCTATGAGTCACAGGCTGTACATTTTACCTGAATAAGCGGTCACTATAGAAACAGCAACGATATATAACAAACCCTGTGACACCTCAGGAGCT
This sequence comes from Tachysurus vachellii, assembly GCF_030014155.1. NCBI lineage: Eukaryota > Metazoa > Chordata > Actinopteri > Siluriformes > Bagridae > Tachysurus > Tachysurus vachellii. The sequence goes on from NC_083476.1 coordinate 21,163,610, forward strand.
CCGTAGTAACTTTTATCTTAACACAGTAAGTTAACCCAGTAACTTCTCTGACCAAAATGTTGTCCGAATTAACCTCTGACTCTTCGAGCTGTTTATCTACACGCCTGCTGTGGAGGATTCATGGTGACCTTGTCGCGTACTAACGAGCAACATACTGCAGCAACATCGTGACCTTGTGGCCGACAGAAGCAGATTTTTATTTCTTTATCTTATTTTCTACATCCTACATGTTTTGAATTTGCTAGAATCATAAAAACGAACAGCGGCAAAACGCTAAACCAGAACCGGTCAAAACTCATCTCTTCTCTTCTCCATAACTTTTGTTACCTGGTGAATAAACAATCTAGGAGCTTATCTTAAGGGAAAAAAAAAATTAAATAAATAAATCTGAAAGCAAGGTAGCCCAGTTTGAACAAATAGCTGAGGGAGAATCTAATCTCCAAATCAATAGTAATAAACTTTCTCTCTTCAGGCAATTGAGGAAAAAAAATAAAACCTTTCTGTTAAACTTTCCCTGGAGCCTCGAGTGCTAATTACTCTGAGGCTTCTATATTAAGATAATACTGTTTCACACACACACACACACACACACCTATATATCCAGGGTCTCACTGATGATCCATTGCCTCCTCGTACTTCCTTCTGAACGCTGAAATTGCCGAGCCTGAACTTTGAACTTTCGGGTTCTAGACAGCGTAACAGTCTCCGAAACTATTAGACGTCTTATAATTCATTATTACTCAAGTGACAATGTTTCTGTGCCAAAGGTGACTTCAATACCTTATATGTTATCCTCTCATATATCATACTGACGAGACATGAACATTTTGAGCTCTGGTCCACAGCATCAGGCAAAACCCAACAACAAAAAAAAGAAGAAACGCTGGAAATGAGAAAAGGGAAGTGTTTATGGGCTGCTAGTGATCAGCTGGTTATATTGGTAATAAAATCTATCCAGCTAAACAGCTAGATGAATTTTTTACACTTAGCTAGTTAGCTTGTTGTTTGTTGTTAATTCAAGTGCTTGGAGCAGTTCCTAATAAACGCAGTAAAAAAAATAATTGAACTATTCACTGAGTTCTCGTGCCATGTGGATGCAGCGGAGTCATCCTGGAAGAGGCCACGCCCATCGGAAACTAAAAGTGTCATAACAGGATAGAGATGATCAGTCAGAAGGACATTGTCATGGGTCTTCGTTCTCTGGAAGCAAGTAGAGTCGAATTTTGGCAGCTCAAATAAGTCAATATACCCCCTGACACTCCCCCGTCGTTATATAAATCCATCCAGAGGGTAAAGCCTAATTCTGCACACAGCTAAGAGAAAGCCATGCTGTATTCTGTATATTTATCACATTATATGTACAGCTTGTGCACTACCCATGTTTGCCTTTCATGCTGAAGATCTCTGAACAAACTGCTTTATGATGAAAGGTCAGAGAGAGGAGCAGGTCCCGGCTCAGTGCTGGCAAACTCCCGCCTCTCTCGAGCTCTCATTATCCCTGCTCAATCCCTGCTGCCTCACCTGCTCCCCGCCTCTCCTGCCTTCTGCTACAGCGAGGAAGCAAGCCTGGTGAGCAATGAGAAGCGAGAGGAGGCAAACAGCTGGCTAGCATCAAAATCACAACACCAGGTGAAGAATGAATCCAGAATCTGTAAAGACAGCATTTTCTCTTCTCACTGAGGAAAACAGTCAGGCGTCAGGAGAAGACACGGAGACAGAACTTCTCAGGGGTTGTGCAGTGAGGTCACAAGTAAAGAAGATTCAGAAGTTTCTGTAAAGAGATGTGAAGTTCAGCTGTAAAGAACCAAGAATGATTTCTCAAGCTGACTTCTGATTTCTGATTTCTGAAAATTCCCCAAATTCCCATTTGGGGAATTTTGAGAAATGAACCATTTAGAGATTCGCTTTAATTCACTCCATCAACTCCAGTAGGTAAAAAACAGACTAGAAGCTTCTGATTGGCCAGTGGTTAGAATTAGATGTACACTTTTCACTGTACAAAGACCTAGCTTTAGAGTCAGAAGTCTTTTTTGCCCTTTAAAGCCCTATTCGGACGGGATTAGTTTTACGTGGGGACGTGGAGTAATACAATTTTACCTCAGGACGTCTGTAATATTAATTGGCCAATTCGCACGGGACAAGACATCTCAGTAAAACTCGCAGAAGTGGGAGGGGTAACTCGCTTTACGCACCACAGTAACCTCCTTGTCGTCATGTGCGTATGACGTTGCTTCCTGTTATCACGTGCGTACATATTTACAGCGGGTCTATTCGGACGGGATTAGTATTACCTGAGGTCATTTTTCCGGACCTTTTTACAGAAGGTAAAAGTCGGCGTAATCTTTACTGACATTGTCCGTAATGATTACCGAGATGGCACATTCGGACGTGACTAAAATCACCGAGAAGCTCTGGTAATAATTACTCTACCCCCACGTCCCCACGTAAAACTAATCCCGTCCGAATAGGGCTTAAGACCACCTTTGGACCACATCTGGACCTTCATAGGTTCTTCATTAGGATAAATTTCCAACCAAGTGAAAAAACCGTTAGCATCTATACAAACAATTATAAAAAGAATGAACGATCTACTTTATTCAGGAAGGAACTCCTGGGGGAATGAACTCCAACAATCATTGGTCTGGTAGGTCCAACTAATCCCCAAGACTAGAACAAAGGATGTGGAGTATTAGTTGGAGGCATCAGATACCACCATGAAGAGAGATCTCCTTCACCATTATACCTGAAGAAGGCCCTGCTCCAAGTTTAGAGGTGATCAGACGATTGGAGAAATGACTACTGAATTCATACAGAAAGTTAAGGGTGTAGAAACTTTATTTAAATATGTAAATAGAAATCCATTCAGCCCATAATAGATAATAAAACACTTTATTCTTAATCATCCGATTTGCTTATTCAAGAGAAATATTTGTTGTAATTTACGAATACACTCAAAGCACCTTGACTTGCTTGAATCTTTAATATATAATCAAGATTCTTCTCTGCAGTGTGTAGAGCATTAGAGATGAAAACTAAACCTGTTTTACTCTCAGTGGCCAAATGTGATGAATATGAAAAACGAAAACTAAAAAAAAAAGTTAACTGCAAGTCAGCCAAAATCTGGTGAGGAGGTTTTTTTTTGTGTGTGTGATAAATAACTCAATAAAGCGAAGCAGAAAATTCATAACGTTGTCTGCCGTGAAATATGGCAGCGTCTGCGTCGTATAACGAAGGTATCCGTGTTTGTTCTTATCACAAAAACGGCTGTTTCCAAGAGCGACGCCGGAGTCTTTCATCACTCCATCCTGTCCTTTGTTGTCGCAGTTATCGGGATGTAACCGATTTAACCTAATGAAGTGAAAATGTAATTAATTTCTTGAACCGTTGCGTCTGAGAGCAGACGATTTGCACTCGGCTTCCTGGAGACGTCACTGTCGCGGGGTTCGGTAGGCGGCCGGTTTCCGACAGCGGCCTTTTCACGTAGCTTGCCAGCAATTATGATGAATTACTGTAATTAACTGTTACCAAAGAAAGCATGGATCAGTTGATGGGGAAGCTTTTCTGCGAAAGGTACAAAGACCTCTGTTAGCATCCGAACAGGTGCCTTGCTATCTTCTTAGTCGTTGTTAAATACGTCAAAGAAATTAACTCTAACAAAGAGGATGTGAGAAAGAGAGAGAGACAGAGAGAGAGAGAGATGAGAATGTATGTGTGTTTGAGAGGTTTAATGAAACACATACTGTTCCAGATCGTACACAAAACGAGTTCAAATTAAAAATTAAAATCCAAAAGCTGTTGCCAGGAAACACAGGTACACAAAGGCAGCTAATTGACAACGCAACACGAGATGCTGTCGTCAACACGGTCGTGATGTGATCAGCTCAGAGCTTCCTCCATAAGTCCCATCTATCCCAAGTCCACGTCCATGTTTATTCAGTGTCTGGTCAAGAAGCGAGCGTGATCTAACGAGGACGAGTTCAAAATTCGGGTGATTGCATCCCCTCTGGTAGTGTAGTGGAGAACTTTCTTACAGTAGTCTGATAGCTATGATGCTAAGTTAAACGAGATGTTTTATTGAGTTGTGTGTGTAGTAACGTTCTAGCTTTGTGACCACAAATACAATGTCTATTAACACTAGATTAAATTTTAGCGTACACAATACGTAATCTGGTTACATTTATTCACGCAGCTAGCTAGTTTGTTTAATTGGATTGATGCTAATCAACAAAGCACCAGTAATCTCTCTAGCTAGTGGTAGCAACAGTCAGATCCTTTCAGTCAGTTTCTATGCTCAGAATACTAAACCTCATGATTTAATATAACAACGTGAAAAAAACATCTGATTAGGAACTTTAGCTAGCATCTTAGTCACGTTCGTTATGTCCGAACTGTCAAAGAAAGGAGGAAAGAAAAACAGGAAGTGTTTTGGTTTGTGATCACATGTATTTTTTAAAAAATAGGTTGATTTAGTTTAATTTAGTGAAAAAATGGTAAACAATACGTAGCGTTTAAATATATTAACAGTATGTTCCAGAATGAGTTGTCGACAGCTAGCTCTGTTTTTCACACTTAGCTAGCTGGCTGGTTTGTTGAATCGATTGTATGGAGCGGTTGCTAATAAACACAGCACCAGTAAAACTATATAGCTTGTGTTTGCAGTAATCAACTGCATGTGCATGAAAATTGACAATTTATATTATTTTTTAAATTTATTTATTTTTTTACTGTATCTTAAAATGTACTGTTTATTGGGCTGTGCAGTGATGATGAAGATGATGATGAGGGTGATGATGACGGTGTTAGCATTATTTTTCTGCTTCAGGAGGATGCAGCTAATCCTTTCTGCTCTTACAGATTCTTCTGAGCATCACAGCTGGATTTCCTTCACTTGAGCTCTCCTGGGCTAAAAAGCTGCACTGGTGTGATATCAGACTCATCCCTCTGTTCCTCTACTCCTCTATTCCTCTATCACATTCCAGCAAAAGGCATGACGGCAGATTCAGACGCTGCCTGATGGAATTTCCTGTTAGGGTGACTATGTTTGAGTCCTCGGTAAAGAGAGGATTATTTTGCAGTTTCGCAACCAGGCAGTAACACAACCACATTTTTTATCTGACAGATTAGTTAATTGAATTAATTCATTATAATTGTAAGGGGCACGGTGGCTTAGTGGTTAGCACGTTCGCCTCACACCTCTATGGTTGGGGGTTCGATTCCCGCCTCCAACTTGTGTGTGTGGAGTTTGCATATTCTCCCCGTGCCTCGGGGGTTTCCTCCGGGTACTCCAGTTTCCTCCCCCGGTCCAAAGACATGCATGGTAGGTTGATTGGCATCTCTGGAAAATTGTCCGTAGTGTGTGAGTGCGTGAGTGAATGAGAGTGTGTGTGTGTGCCCTGCGATGGGTTGGCACTCCGTCCAGGGTGTATCCTGCCTTGATGCCCGATGACGCCTGAGATAGGCACAGGCTCCCCGTGACCCGAGGTAGTTCGGATAAGCAGTAGAAGATGAATGAGTGAGAGTGAGTGAATTATAATTGTATAAAAATGCTTTATAAGTGTGTGAGGTGAAAAATAAAACAAAACAAACAAACAAAAAAAAACAGTTGGAATAATTACGCCTTAAATAATACCAGTGACAGAAAAAAAAACAATATAAATATACTGTAAATAAATATAAAAAATATAAAAAAGAGTTTATATATATACTGACAATATACAGAAATGTTTACACTTCAAACCATGATACAAATAAAGAAACTTTAATTAATTAATTAATTAATTTATTATTATTATTATTATTTTTATTTTTTTTTTACAAAATTATGAAATAGAATTAAATTGAATTTCTTTAACGTTCTGCTTTTGTGACGTATTTATTGCTTTCCACAGCATCTGTGGAACAAACAAAATAATACAAAACAAAAAAAACCAATAAAAAAAAACAACAGTATAGTGTTCAGGACAACATTCTGGATATAAAAACGTGTAAAACTGCCTGACTTAGCAGTAGCATTTCTATTCTGTATTTCTGCCATGAGAGCTTCTCTGTGATAGGTTCTAGAAGATGTAGTCTGAGACGTGTATTTATTTTCCACAGTTGCTATGAAACTTACTTTGCTTCCAAAGTGAATTCTGCCTCTCTGTCAGAGTATGATAACAGAACTTGACTTTGCTAATGATGCTAAGCGTACTCCTCTGGTTGTTTACTGCTTTCCTACAAACCACCACGAGCTAATTGCTTTCTCGAGAACACGAGGGCAAGAGACGCCGCTGGGATTTGGAAGATGGGAAGATGAAATTTTTCCCAAAGAGACATTAGCAATGAGCTTATTAGCAATCCGGATGTCTCATGAACCGTCGCTAGTTTTTAGTCGTACTGTATGGGATAGAAGCATGTACATCAGTGCTATGTTTGCTTTAAAAGTGCATGCTACATAAAACGCTAAATTTCCATTCTTCAGCTGTCCAGTGATGGTGAATCTGTGCTCCTGGGAGAGGAGTCTTGTTGTGACATGATTGGCTGAATAGAGTACAGGTGTTCCTATTAAAGAGTGTATAATGCAAGAAAAAGTACAGAAAAATAACAGAAAACAATACACAGATCAACAGAGAACTGCTTGACAGTCTATGAGCTGTGAAGAGAAAAGGAAAAGCTCAGTTCTTTAGTTAAAGCTTAAAATTTCTGACGCCAAAAATTCCAGAACGCATCACTAGAATTTATTGTACATTTGTAAAGAAGAGAGTTCTTGGTTCTTATGGAATCCTTAAAAATCCCCTTACAGATTCACCGATATTCACAGAACCTTTTACTTGGCTCTGCCATTTACAAACCCACGACCTCAGCACCGCATCCCCCCCTCCATCCGTTCCATCTATTTAACCGATTTAAATCTTTTCCTTTTAGCGTGACATCCACCTCAAGGTTATCCAGGCGGCAGAGAACCGTACTGTTGACTGAAAAGAACCTCTGAGGAATGGCACAGGGTCGATGGTGGAAGACATGGAAACACGTCCTAGTGGTGCTGCCATTCAAGGCAGACCATCAGTCAATAAGTGAAGGCCAGGATGGATCTCAGAAAGCGGGGCGGAGGACAGAGACGTGGATCATGGAGCATTCTGTCCATCACACGGTGGAGGTTGGAGCACGATCCTCCTCCAGGGTTAACCTTCGACATTTATCACTGGCCTGGTGGCCTCATTAACATCCTGCCGAATTATGGATGGGCTTGTCAGAAACAGCGCCATCACCTTTTCCTTCTCCTTCTCTCGCAAGCAGAGAGACGTGAAATGACACCTGCATCACCATCACGTCCACCTCCTCCTCCTCTTCCTCCTCCTCCTTCTTCTTTTCTACTTCGCACAGCATCCCACTCACTTCATATGTAATATGAAGGAGACAGTGGACGTTTACTCCAGCGTACTTTTGTCAGAAGCTTAACTGAAAGATCTGACAACTAACATCTCAGTATGTAGAGCTGATGGTAGTGTGTTGTGTTGTGTTGTGTTGTGTTGTGTTGGACCTTCAGTGGCTTGTGTATTCAACACACCTACACACTGCATTTACTGAAAGACCAACGAAGCCTTGATATTGAATGATATTGCTCATTTTTGTTATGATTATTGATTTTCACACTTTCCTGTGGTACAACATGGGATTTCTTGTTTGTTGCTGTTGATGAACAACATGCAGAAGCTAGACAGGAGAAAATGCTTCAGATCCCAGATGACATTAATCTTTATGTAAAACATTTTCAAGGGATTTGGCTGCTAGCTTGTTTTTTTCCCCCACACACAGATCTATCGCCACATTTTCTACTCAATTTGCCAGCAGCTACCAATCAGAGAGGGGGAAGGAAGTCACATGATTATGCAGACGTACACGTGATCTTTCCGCCCACTTTCCGCGTCCGTGAACTAACAGAACACACTGATTGGCTAGCGTCGATTAGATTGACAGGGGAGAAAGTTTATGCCCTGCCTGGATTCTCTTCTGGATTCTTTATTGTAGTGAATGGCTGTGAAAGGATTCTAATTCCCTTTCAAATTTTAAGCCATAAGATGCGAAACAAACAAAAAAAAGATTCCATACCTTCTATGACCTTCTATAAAAAAAGTTTTGCATTCCCATTATATTTTATTTTGTGGAAAGACACTTCAAGAGTCTTGCATAAAAACCAAAATACCTACATTTAAAACAAATTGTTGACGGAGTTTAAACCTTCTGGCTGTTTTAGTTCTTGGCACAAGTCCAGCCTAAAACCTATATATCGTCGCTGTCGGGCGGAAGCCTCGTATGTCCAAATTTGGTCACTTTCATATTTTTTCACATATCGATGCTATTGGTCAGTCCCCACGTGGGTCTGTTATTTTTACAAGTTATTAACCAATCTAAAGTCTTGAAAATAGCTTGAGCGCAAATCTCATAACTCCATTGGACACTTCAACTGTCCACCTCTTCCTCACTCCGTGGGAGAGCTTCACGGCATATTTCTCCTCAAGAAGAGTCGCAACGAATCAACACGTCTTCTGAGGTAAATGTCTTCAAAATACTGGGCTCAAAGAAAAAAAAATCTTGACCCCCGCTAGTTCTGGTGCTCATCTGAGGACAAGAATTTAGCGCAAGACAATCCACTGCAACGCGGACTAAACCCTGTGCACTGCAGATAAGGTACGGCGTTTTTTTAACTTCCTGAAAAATAACGGTTTTGGAGATACGAGGATTCCATCTGACAGCGACGATATATTATGGTCATGTGACCTGCTAACGTTCAAAACCAGGTTAAAAAGCTGGTGTGTATCGTCTCAAACTGTGATGTTAAATTGTCATAAAGGAAAAGTAGAAGTGAAATTTCACTGATCACTATGCAAACCGTGAGCCGCAGCTTCCCAGCGCCGTAACTCCCGGGCCGCAGTCACGAATGGCTGTAGCTGACAGCTCTATTGTCTGTAAATCAAATAAACTTTCCTCCAACATCTGGACAGACATGCAAATTCCGCCTATCAATATTCCTCTTGGCGCTCAATGGGAACTGATTATTCTTGCAATGTAATCAATATTTCATATGAAAAAAAATACTTCCTTGTTTACCTCGTCCCTTTTTTTTCCCCGGCAAGCCGGGAGCGAGATCGGAGCTGAGGAATGGTCTGATTTACTTAAAAATGTGATTGGCAACACTGAGATGAGTTTTCCAATTGGTTTGAGACACCACTGTGAAATGATCTTAGCCGTCTTGGATGATAAATTACAGTCTGTTAAAGAAAAACATTATCCTGCTCCACACACACACACACACACACACACACACACACACACACACACACAGTACCATCCATACACATTCGCATGACACAATTCTTTACTGTTATCTGATGATTGGCTGCTCGGCAGTTTCTTGTCTGCTGCTGGAGATCCGCTGCACGATTACTTCATGCACAAAAGCAAACTAAATGTTCACAGGTTAATTGCAGATCTGGGTTGTGTCTCATGCTCTTTTTTTCTTATGTTGCTCTGTCAAAGCTGGAAATCAGGACTCAGTCAAACACACAGCAACAAACACAAAATGACAACTGCCAAGTTACTGTCATGTGACATTTGCTCGTATCCGCCATTTTCGGTTTGTTCTTTTATCTTATATTTATTTGACACCCTACAGCACACAGTGATATCAGTCAGTAATTCCAGGTTCTTCTGAACACATTATAACATCATCTTCTGAATTTGACAAAAACCCAAAGAAGTGATCTTCTAAAATGAGAGGAACCAGTAGATCATTATCTCATTATGATGTTTTCTAGTTAGTTCCAGAGAGATCTGCTGGAGAGAGGTCTGTTGGAGAGATATGTGCTGGAGAGATACCCGTTGGAGAGAGACCTTTTGAAGGGAGATCTTTTGAAGAGAGATGTGCTGGAAAGATAACTGTTGGAGAGATCTGCTGGAGAGGGATCTGTTGGCGAGAGATGTGTTGGAGAGAGATCTGAGAGACTGTTGGAGATAGATGTGTTGGAGAGAGATCTGCTGGAGAGATATGTGCTGGAGATATGTGCTGGTGTATCTACCCATTGGAGAGAGATCTGTTGAAGGGAGATCTTTTGAAGAGAGATGTGCTGGAAAGATAACTGTTGGAGAGATCTGCTGGAGAGGGATCTGTTGGAGATAGATGTGTTGGAGAGACGTCTGTTGGAGAGATCTGCTGAAGAGAGATCTATTGAAGAGAGATTTGCTGGAGAGAGATCTGTTAAAGAGAGAGCTTTTGAAGAGAGATGTGCTGGAATGATAACTGTTGGAGAGATCTTCTGGAGAGAATTCTGCTGGACAGGGATCTGTTGGAGAGAGATGTGTTGGACAGAGGTCTGTTGGAGAGAGACCTGCTGGAGAGAGATCTGCTGGAGAGAGATGTGTTGGACAGAGGTCTGTTGGAGAGAGATCTGCTGGAGAGAGACCTTTACAGCCCTGTACTGGACTTTTAAATGAAAGAAGGTACATCAAGGTTCAGAAGATCTCAACAATGTGAAATAGATCATCTTGGTATCGTGTGATCCTCAGAGTGATCACCGCCATCCTCCTCACATAACAGTTTACTTAAATCTCATATGTGTTCAAATCTTCCATTATTTTCCTCATCTCACTGTGGTAAAGATCGTTTGATGAATCTGCTGCAAGTTATCATACAAATCTTTCCACTGATCTTTCTCTGCAAAACTGCGGTGATCTACAACTCGCAAGAAATATTCCTCTTATTCACACGTTATTCATTTCAAAGAGGAATACATATGCATGAGTGTGAGCAAATCCAAACACTTGTTTAGTCAGAAGTGTCACCAGGGAAGGAAATTACATGTGCATTTAATTGTACGTCGCTAATATATCAAAGTATTGTTTATTATTTTTATTATTATTATTACTTTATTATTTATCTGAATCTTTAGGACAGTTCGTTATCCACTAGCACCCTCTCATGCTACAAGCTGTAGTTAGCAACATAGCTATCTAAAGACTGTAGAAAATCCACCAGTGTGGAAGCTGAGGAAGAGCGTCCGGAATCTACCTCAGTAAAATGTTTCAGTAAAAAAAGACTCGTATAAAACGAGGCGTCTCCTTTAGCTCCGTAGAAATCATAACGTTCTGCTAATTTGCTAACATGACATTAATACGTTAGCTTGTATTCTTCATCAATTCCACTGATTCGCTAACTTAAGCAGGTAAAATTCTTAAGGCAGCAAGTCAAATTCTTGCTAATAGAAAATATCAGTTACTTACAGAATGTTTATGCTTAGATTAGTTTATTAATAAATGATATAGATCAAGTTCAGAAGCTGATCTCCATCTAGATGTACATTTTACTTATTTTCTAGTAAAACTAGCACCGATTCCTGTAGCTAATATAAAAGTCCTGGGCAAGAAGTCAAATTGTTTCTAACATGCAAAATATTTACAAAATTGTTTTAAGAATATTTTTCTGATAGACTTCTTATTCGTATGCTAGCAGATGACTTAGTCAGATGCTAGTCGTTTATGTGAGGAAAAAAAATCTCATAGGATTAGAGTCAGAGCTAATCAGAGTAGATTAAATGTTATTAAAGCTAACATTTTTGAATACAAAATTTCAGGACAAAACATGAGATATTTGCCCGTAGGAATATTTTTTGTATTATACGTGTTGAGAAATAAATATTCGTTCCATGCTGATCACGAAGGAAAACCTTATAAACTCTAACCAGAAACTCAAGAAGCACCTGAGCTCATAAACTCAAAGCTCATAGAGATGATTTATATATGATTTTGCAGTATATCAAAATCAAAGCCTTCCTGAGGAGAGAAGGAGCTTGTACAGCTTCAGAGGAACTCAGGAGATGTTTAATGCATGATGTATACATGACACCATATGAAGTCATGTAGTAATGTTCTGTAGCAGTGATGTAACTTCTGTCAATCGTCAGAAAATCCGTCTCGAGTCTTTGTAATGCTTCTTGTTTTTTGATCGATGGTGTAGCGTTATTCCGAGACGAAACGCGTGGGAAGGAATATCTTTGTATTGTATTTGCATCTCAATGTGCCGCTATTCAACAATTACAAACTTCCAGAGAAAATGGAGCAGCGAATTTTTTCAAGATGATGAGCTTCTTTTATTTTTTCAATAGAAATCCTTTAGGTGATGGCACAAGCATATTGTTTTTATCCCGACCTCGCCTTCCAAAACCTATCCGGAACATTCTCGTAAGAAGCGTCTGAAATATACCTGCTATTTTTTTTCTTTTTATGAATTAAAAATAAAGACACCGGCGGAATAAAAGAACTGTCAGGAAAATTACGAGCCTGTTTATTCTGACGTATAATTATTTGGAGTGGATGTGTCCACCAGGCTGTTTGATGTGTTCATTATTTTCACTGCGCTATAGAAAGATTTTTTTTTTTAATGATTTTTTTTAGTGAATTATTTGAGTCCATTTCTCAGGCTTTGATCAATACGCGGTTCACTTTCTAAGACGTTTTCTTTTATCTCTTCTCCAATGCTAGTGGTGTTTGAGCGCTTAGAGCTACAAGTCTTCTATCTTCTTTCAATTACACGTCTCTTTATCCAACACTGACAGAAAGACACTTCCATCACCCCCCCACCCCGAACTAATTAGTTTGTCTCTTTGCTGCACATACCGTTTACTGTAGGCGTGTTTATAAAAATGTAGAATTACTGACCATTTTATATTAGAAACGAAGTACTGACCATTTTATACTATACACAAATTACTGACCATTTCATAATATAAACGAATTACTGGCCATTTTAAGCTATAAATGAATTACTGACCATTTTAAGCTATAAATGAATTACTGACCATTTTATACTATAAATGAATTACTGACCATTTTATACTATAAATGAATTACTGACCATTTTAATCTATAAATGAATTACTGACCATTTTAAGATATAAATGAACTACTGACTATTTTATACTATAAATGAATTACTGACCATTTTATACTATAAATGAATTACTGACCATTTTAATCTATAAATGAATTACTGACCATTTTAAGATATAAATGAACTACTGACTATTTTATACTATAAATGAATTACTGACCATTTTATACTATAAATGAATTACTGACCATTTTATACTATAAATGAATTACTGACCATTTTAAGCTATAAATGAATTACTGACCATTTTATACTATAAACGAATTACTGACCATTTTATAAAATAAATGAATTACTGACCATTTTATACTATAAACGAATTACTGACCATTTTATACTATAAATGAATTACTGACCATTTTAAGCTATTAATGAATTATTGACCATTTCTACACTATAAATCAATTACTGACTATTTTATACTATAAATCAATTACTGACCATTCTAATCTATAAACGAATTACTGACAGTTTCCATACTATAAACAAATTCCAGAAGTTTCTATATTATAAACAGAACGTCGCTGTATCATGCTGCCATCTTCTGTGTTCCTACAAACTACTGGTTGCCTTAGCAACGACTTCCGTTTACAACAAAATTTTTTCGGCTCTAAAATGAACCATTTTGGATGGAGATTTGTGTTTGTGTACAACATTAAGCGGTGTACATCTGCACCGTATGATACGAGATGAAGGAGAAGCAGCGTTTGCACTTTATTATGGATCAGGTTCAAACATACTGTATATACTGAATATAAAGTTGCATCATACAGTATTTGTCACGTGACATGGACACGCCCACATCTAGGCTCTCAGCTGACTCAGAAGGTTTTCCACTTTAAAGTTTGACATGTTGAGATGCTTTTCTGCTCATCACGGCTGTAAAGAGTGACTCCCGCCTGCAGGATGCTGTAGAAATGACATTATTTACATTGACTTATTATTATTTCCTGTCCAGTGTCACCCAAATGAAGATAAGGTTCCCTCCTGAGTCTGGTTCCTCTCAAGGTTTCTTCCTCATATCATCTCAGGGAGTTTTCCCTCACCACCATCACCTCAGGCTCAATAGGGATAAATGTTAGAGATAAAACTTTAAACTTTAACATTTTGATTCTGTTTCTATACTTAAGTAAAGCTGCTTTGAGACAACGTGAATTGTTAAAAGTGTTAGACAAATAAATGGAATTAAATTGTGCAGATGTTATAATACAGTATGAAAAGATCTGCAGTTTCTGAGAAACTCAAACCGACATCCAACATGATATTTAAACGTTCTTGTCCGGTTCTGTCCGGTCTCGATCTGCATAAATTTATACCACACCGCTGTCATGTGACTGTCTGATTATCTAATTGTACGAATGCTACAAACGGATTTATTCCAGCCGTAAAGCCGTGTTGCTTGTACCGGTTTTCTTTGGCGTTTATGCTTCACTAGCTCATAAACAATGCTTTGCAGCCGACCCGTCGGGAGCGAGCTTTTATGGTGCGTCTCACAGCTGGTGTGGATTTAAACACCGATTAAAATAGAGGCTTGTGCGCAACTAAGAAGAGCTTCATAAAAGCTTCCGGTGTCAGATGGCCTATTGGTCGCAACTGAGTAATTAGTTTAGATGAAATGATTAACTCTGTGGTATTTAGTTCCTTCTTAAGTGGAAAGGAGAGGTGGAAACCGCCAACGTCCACAAAACCAGGTTGTAAGAAAGAAGACATTGGACGTGATTTAGGAAAATAACAGTAATTTTTGATTATTTAATCCTGTGGGTCTCGAGAGCCGATAACAAAATAGTGTTAAACGAAAATGTAAAAAAATGCAGCCTTTCCTTTATTTAATTCGTTACGCATCTGTAATTACTCCTGAGAATGTTTTATGCCAGATAAGTGCAGCGCTTGACCTTTCTCTTTCTTTTTTTTTCTTTTCTTTTTTTCTTGGCAGCACTTTCAGGATGCTTTGCGCCCAGGTTGAGTTTGCAGTATGCAGTCAGACTGATGCTAGAAGTATCAGACTGCCCATGAGCACGTTATTAGTATGCTGGACAAAAAGAGGAAAAGGAGGCGTGCAATTTGTAAAAGGCCGTTTTTGATTTATGTACGTAGCAAAACCGCATTTCTTGTATCCTCTAAAAAAGATTTATTTATTCCTCTTTTACGTTCAACATAGTTAAAATGCGGTTGCGGTGGATCAAGAGTCTATCACGGAAACAGCTTTGTTTGTCAATAATTATGACACCTAATTATTAAGAGAAAGTAATATTGTAAAAAGAACTACAACAACAACAAAAAAAAAAACAAAAGAGTTCTAATGAGATTTTCTGTTAGTACAAATGTAATATTTCACGGGGGACATGGTGGCTTAGTGGTTAGCACGTTCGCCTCACACCTCCAGGGTTGGGGGTTTGATTCCCGCCTCCGCCTTGTGTGTGTGGAGTTTGCATGTTCTCCCCGTGCCTCGGGGGTTTCCTCCGGGTACTCGGGTTTCCTCCCCCGGTCCAAAGACATGCATGGTAGGCTGATTGGCATCTCTGGAAAATTGTCCGTAGTGTGTGAGTGTGTGAGTGAATGAGTGTGTGTGTGTGTGTGCCCTGCGATGGGTTGGCACTCCGTCCAGGGTGCATCCTGCCTTGATGCCCGATGACGCCTGAGATAGGCACAGGCTCCCCGTGACCCGAGGTAGATCGGATAAGCGGTAGAAAATGAGTGAGTGAGAGAGAGTGAGTAATATTTCACTCATTCTTATAAAGGGTGCCAATAATTCTGGAGGACACTTTTTTATGAATCTCCTGAAACAGTGTTTCTCTCTTTCTAGGTTGTGAGGTGAGAGAGGTTTGAGAAAGAGAATCTAGAAAGTCTGGAAGAAGTGGTGAGATCTTGGAGAAACGGTGTCAGGTTCGTTGTAGTAGGGTTTAGCAAAAGCCCAAGGGTTGGAGCATGAACATAAACAACTGGACAAGGGTAGAGGGGTTTATCCCTGAAGGTGGTTTTATTTATTGCTGTAGATAAGTGAGATGGAGAGAGAGAGAGAGAGAGAGAGAGGATGAAGAGAGCAGCCACTGCTGTCCAGATGTATAAAAAGTACTCGAAAGGTTTGTGAACATAGGGCTTGCTTTCTTGGCTGCAGAACAAAGACCAAGGTGCAGGAGGTCATGTCTCTTTGAGTAAGAGTGTTGGCGAGAAAAAGAGAGAGACGACAAGAACAAGACGGAAAAGAGACTGAGGCGTTCTGCAGATACACAGACAGACACTCTGCATCTTCAGGGAAGCTCAAGGCAACAATCGCCCTCCAGCTGTAGACTATCGAAGCTCCGCCCCGAGCGCTTATACACAGTGTTGGTAGCATCATTAGTCAGGTAATGACATCCCACTAGGTTGAGACACCAAGTGTCTTATTGGCTGTGTTGTCTTGATAAATAATTGTTAATAGAATATTTAAAATCCTTAAACAATTGTTAAAAATCAAAATGGTGTGGGTTTGTTTAACCAAAGTCTAATGCTACACGTTTACATTTTTAGTTTTAGAAGATGTGGTGTTAAATATTAACAGAAGGAGTCTCCAGTGTGAGCGTGAACAGAAGCTCATTAACTAAAGAGATGGTGGAGAGCCAACGACGAGCAGATCAAAGAGATGCATAGTGTGATGTAAATGAATTCGGAATAAACCTGAAATAATCCACTCTGTGGTGTTCGGGTCGTATTGGCAGCACCGGGCCTGGATTTTTCCCCCACAGTAGCTTGGTTTTTAATGTGTGTTATTCTGTACTAAGGTCTTTCACAACCTTCTTGATGGAGCTTCATTTATCTCTATTTAAAAATTCTTTCTCATCTCTCCACACTACACCGCGCTGCCGTTCTGAGCCGTAATCAAGGCGAGTAATTGGGGTTGAGCGTCGTCAAGTCTCATAAAAGAGTCACAGACATGGGTGTTGTTGATGGCCCTCAACGCTCCCGCCCTCTCGTTAATTTATTTAATCTTCAACCTTGCTGGGTCTTTTTCTTCTCGGAGGCTTACACACTCCTCCACTGTTGTTTACCCAACGCATTCCCAGGCATTCTCGATCCAATTATTTCTGGTGACACAGCACCTCCTCCCTCCATCTCTCCATCTCTCCATCCCAAGCTGTCCTTGAGTAGTTGGCTAATTAGTTTCTCAGCAATTATCTGCCTGACTGCTCTGCCTCTGTGTTATCTTTGCATATTGTCATACAAAACCCAATAAGGAGAGAAAAAAAAAACGACACCTTCGATTATGCATTCCGGCCTCATTCGCCGCCTCTATCCCGAGCAGCCAGGCCAAAACAAAATGGCTGCCTAGCTTGAGAAGGAAGAGGCCTCTGAAGTAAACAACAAAAGACAGCCTGCTAGTTGCACATCTTTGAAGATGTTTATGAATTGATGATACGTTTGCCTGTTAGCTTGTCCTTCCTGTGTGGATGATGGAGGTCACCATCTGCGACTATGGTGAGACCAATGAAGCCAGCTCATTTATTTATTGCTGTATCTTCGTGGCTAACATTCTGCCGAATCGGTGACACTTTATTATGCCTCGCAGACAGACTTCAGCAGAGACGTCTTCGGTTATAAATTTCACCCAGCGTAAAACTAAAACGTTCTCTACTTTAGGATGAAGTGTTACAGCATTTACAGTAGCATGCAAACATTCTTCAATTCCACCGTCTTCACAGAAAACGCACACGCACTTGCTTCAGGCTAGGCCTCTACAATGGAAACAGACCATCTGGAAAGACTTTCACACTTGAGGCAAGGGCATTTATTTGAGAACAGATGCTTATTTCCATAATAACACGGTTTTCAGTTGTCAGGGTGAAACTTGCAATGAAAACCATTTTAGATTATTTGATAAACTGAGGTAAATTATTTCAGCTCAATTTGATTATATTTGTAGAGAGCTTTCAACAACAGACATTTGTCGCAAAGGATCTTCGCATGTATCTAAAAATTCCGAATAAATGTTATCGAGTTTCAAAATTAATTTGATATTTATCCCTAATGAGGAAACCAGAGGTGATGGTGGTGAGGAAAATTTCCTGACACGACATGAGGAAGAAAGCTGGAGAGGAACCAGACTCATCCAGGTGACACCAGATTACAGGAGCATCAGCATAATGTCTGAATTTGTTCCAGATTTAATAACAGCTCTTGGTGGAACTGTATCAAGCTGGACGGTGTCCCTGGAGAAGACTGAGGACATGCTCAGGAACGTCACCATGCAGGAGTGGCTGAGGATCCAGAAGTCTAGACTATATCTCGATTTTTTTTTTTGTTTGATTTTCGCCAGAACTTTCAAAAGAAAGTTTCAAGTTTCTTTCAAGTGCTGCTCTCAGAAAAGCATTTTGTTCACGTGTCTGTTTTTATTGAATCGTTTTTTAGTTTGCGTTAAACTGAGACCTTCGGTTATGCCACGAGGGAACCGATTTAAACCAGGACTTGCGAGGAACGTTGGGATATTCGTGCGTTTTATTTCACATTATGTATTTCAAAAATAGAGGAAATCCAAAGAAGGTGCGATTAACTCAGACTGAAATCTCTTGTCTGCTTTTGTCATACAAAATAATCTTCATGTGCTTCGCACTTCAGAAGCCCTTCGCACGACTACAGAGCGAGTGTGTGAGCGATCTGACAGATATCACCTCGTGCGGCTGATAAGGAGCGTAATTATGACTTCCAGTTTATTTTCCGTCTTGGAGTTGTTTTCCTTTCATTTGACAAATTCCATTTCATTTCAGAATGATTCACAATCCCTACAATAATCTCCACACGTACGATACGATATGATAAGTGAAGATGATATAATCAGTCGAACCGTCGGTGTCATATATATTCATGTTTGACTCGTCAGCAGCTAGTGGTACAGCAATGAGACATCGAAGGAGGAATAATTTTATAGTCTTAGACACATTGATGTATTGTTTTTATTCTTTAAATAGGCTATGGGTTTAAATATGGTGCTGGGATAATACTGTAGATTAGCTTTCCAAAGTACCTGATTAATCACTGCTGTTACACGCTAAATAAATAGAGTCATTAAAAAAGTCGCTATTAAATTAAGTCTCTTTGCTCGATGATCCTCTTTAACTTCGACCGTCTCATACAGATCGTTAGCACCTGCTGATCTTGGCAATAAGTGTGAACATTGGGCCCAGGTTTGAGCTCCCTCTGGTCAGTCGACTTGTTGTTTTTCTCACCTCCGTCCAATTATTCGGCGTGAGCTCATGAGCGAGCATGCTTAGAGGAGAAAGCTTCGGTGAGAGCAAAAAGACCCCCTGCTGAGAAGCTCTCATTTACTGGAACGGCGTCGCAGGCCGAGCAGCAGCCGAAAGTGTAGACCTTCATCACGAGCTGGATCTTTTGTGTCTTGGTTTTAATCAGTGCAATCACTGGAAATGAGTTTTA
This sequence comes from Tachysurus vachellii, assembly GCF_030014155.1. Taxonomy (NCBI): domain Eukaryota; kingdom Metazoa; phylum Chordata; class Actinopteri; order Siluriformes; family Bagridae; genus Tachysurus; species Tachysurus vachellii. Next base: position 21,182,937 of record NC_083476.1, read on the forward strand.
AAGACTAGCAAGAAGTGCGAGTTTGGAGGTCGAGTGCAATGACTCAACTCCTTTCGCTCTGAAATCATGAATCTCATTACTGACTCTGAGCTTTCACAAGGCACAATGAATCATAGATCATTTGTACACCGTATAGGTATTCTTCTTTCAGCCAGTCTTCATACGCTCCTCGTTCAATCCACTACGTTTCCGAATTGTTATAAAACATCGGCTTATGGACGTTTTCAATCAGTATGAACAAAATGATGTTGTGTCTGTGAGTCTGATCTAAAATGAGTCAGGACTCGTGAGATGTGTGTTTTTCACTCTGTTGATAATCTTACACTGAATTTTAGTGTTGAAGATAAATCTGAGCTGCTTTTTAGATGAACAAACACTCGGAGCATCTCATGCCACTTTTCCACCAAAAAGAACCGGGTGCTGGTTCAGAGCTAGTGCTGGTTCAAAGTTGTTCCACGGCGAACCTTCTAAGAACTGGTTTGCCTTTCCATCGGTTAGAGAGCATCACAGAGCCGAGTCTGACGTCACTGTATACGTGTCACGTTACACAGCAACGTTAGCGCAGCAGCGACAAACACAAACACAACATCAACAATGGCAACAACTGTTAATGCTCATGGCTTTGTGAACCTACATTAACACCCAAATGCGGCGAATCCAACGTGTACGTGCAGCTCCATGTAATCTGTATAAATGGAGGTTGTAATCGAGAAAGTACATAACGTTATTTTATCATTAACACAGAAAAAAGTTAGCCTTAACATGTAGCTACTTACTATCATGTGTGCTGATAATATATTATGGTAATAATTGTGGTATGGTAAAAGTGTATTAAACATTAGTATACTTTATCACATTACAGGTACATTATCAAATGCGCTAACAGTAGCCCCACCCACAGCCCCGCCCACAGCCCCTGACACAAGCGGTTCTTAAGTCTAGACCAGCAACGTTTTTGTGCTACTTAAGAACCACTTTTCCTGGTTCAGAGCCGGTGCTTTGGCTGTCGAAACAGAAAGAACCGGTTCTAAATTAGGCTCCGAACCAGCACTCAAACTGCCTCGGTGGAAAAGGGGCATCAGAGAGCAGAAATGGGTTTGATGTCAACATTTACTCTGAACATACAAACATCTGTGTGGAAAAAATGATTTTTGTTTTTCGGGATTTTTACTATGAATATATCACCTCTAGTATTGTAGAGAAAAACAGAAATATGAATATGATGAAACACTACAAAAAATTCTTAAAGTCCTGAGTGTCTACTTTCTTTTGAGCTGCATATGAACACCACTGTGAAGTGAGACATGAGGAAGACGTTCAGAAAAAAACAGACAGCAGACTAAGTCAAACATAACTGCGGTTGAGCGCCATTTTGTTTCGAGGCTACTCTACAGTATGTCGTCATTAACATAGTCCTCATACACAGATATCTGCAGTCAAGAGCTGATGCTTCTGATCCTATTCACGGTTCAAGTTTGCGGAGAACTCCTATTAGCGAATGGGAGCCTTTGCATATTTTCTGCTTGACTTGAGGACTGAGAGCTTTATTTGATGGGCTTTTTGCCACTGCATTGGAAATGCCACTGTAATCTCTCTGACATGTTAAGCATTCCATAAAACATTGACCTTTGAAGTAGTGATTGCTTGATATTTGCAGTGACAAGTAAACTGCTGCTACAGCACCGTGGACTATGAAGCAAAATCAATGTAGCATAGCACAGAAATGTTTAGCACTCGCAACCCCAAGGTAAAGAGGGGCGCAGACCTGCTCGGCCCCTGCTCGAAGCCGTAATTGCAAATATGACTCGCTAATGTGGATATTCATAGCCGAGCCATGCAAGGTCAAGGTTGGATTTTAAAGTCGGCCACAAATCGCTATCTGGTCCAGACCGTACAACTCGTACTGATCGAGCCACCAGAAACATGAACTGATTCCATGTCTGCTTTCCCTCTGCGGTTTTTATAGACACAGCTGCACAGACAAGAGCGTGATTGCTCAGAGATGCTTAATAATGTTCGTGATGGATTATGTGAGTGCGATGAAATGATGACGAATTTGTTTCAATGATGAAATTAATTCTATCGTTGTATCAAGGAAACTGTGCAGCTGCCGTAAAGATGGTTTTGTTCATGTGATTGTTATATCCGTGGAACAAAAGTGAACCGTCTCGTCACGAGACAAGCTCTTCAGGCTTTCAAATAGACTCATGACCTTAGATGTTCGCTGTTGTGGGACGACGTTAATAGAGAGACTGATACCCAGTTACCCAGGGTTGGAACGTCACAAAAACTACATCACAAAAAACTTACTAAAGACCTAAAATTAGCCAACAGACAACATCTGCGCCATAATCCCCATTTTTAAAAAAAAATTTTTAACAGTCCTGTTTGCTGATCCTCCTTCACTGAAAATGTATTTATTGCGACAATGGGGCAGCTTGATACCTGCCCCAATGGACTTGGGGATCTACATATTAAGATCTACATATTAGATCACTAGTTGCAGTTCCCACGTTTGACCACTAGGTGCAATAGTAACTCTATGGATCTAAATGTCATGATGACTATGAGCACAAGTAACACTTGTTCAAAAGAAGTTAAAAATGTATTGAGTTGCGAATGAGGACATTAATCAGATCAGCGTTTGTTGACTCACTGATATGTATGGTGACCTTCCGCTGACCTTCGTGCCTCATGTAAACAGATCATATGAAAGGGTTGAACGGTGCAGATTTTTCCCTTCTTTATTTACTGCGCTGTTTGAATCTGGACTGAACCACTTTTCCTTTTACTATTGAGTAGAGCTCAATGAATTTCACACGGAGAGCTGCTAAAAGGACTTCCTAGCTGAAGGACTCTTTTCGACCCTGGCTCTATGAATTAATCATTTTTTTTCTTTTTTAAATAAAAGAAAATCTTTTCCCCCTTTGGTACACAAAGTTCTTTCGCAGACTTATCGTCTCTAAAAAGGACGCCGAGGGAAACCGGTTTAGTTGTCAGACAAATTGTCGTTTGCGCATAATATACTTGGAAGTAGGTCAGTGCTACGTGGAAGATTTTTGTATTGACACAAGTGAAGTGCCTTAATAAATAATAAAAAATAAAAACAAAAAAAAGCTTTTTACCTCAACCAAGACATACGGATGTGGCTTAATGAAGCGTATAATAAATATGAGCATACAATTGGAAGCCATTTGGTTGTAATACCTTCAAAGCCTTTGAATACGTGAATATGTTTTATTTTCTATACCGCTTGTGTGAATTGCGACTCCGGTTTGCAGAGAAAATTGACTCATTAAGCAGCGACTCCTGCGGACAGCAAATTACGTCCTTTTCCATTTACCACCAAGGCTTTTATCAGGTCTTATTTCTGCTCTGTACAGAAAAGAAAGAGAAAATGAGACGGAACTTCTGAACGCACCGAAAAGACGAGGGTTCGCAGACGCAGTTGAACGTATCTTTTGAAATAAACCGCTTCACTTGCCACCGTGTTTAGTAATAGTTTTTTTTTAATCTTTGTATGCACTCAGAATTGCATTAACCTCATTTGTATGGTGGTGTAGTGAAGCCATCTCGGGAATGACGTTAAGACGCGTGGAGTGGAATCTCGAAGCTTTTAGATGGAAAGAACTCTCGGCCTTGGTGGAGGTTTAGAATGTATTACGGTGAAACGTAAACATGCTCTCAGACATACATGTTTGTAGAATGTCGGAAAGATCTTCAGTACAACCCGGAATTACGAGTGGGGAAACTCAGGATCCAGGTTTTCAAGTCGAGGGTTGTCACTGAGCATTGTTTGAATCTGTGCATCATTGCTGATTTCATTCATACTTTTACAGTCACAATTAAGCTCGATTTAAATCCAGTATCCCATCTAATCTTTAGGACGTTTTAGAACAGGAGATCGACAGCATGGCAACTCGTGGCAACAGTTAAGAGCAAATGCAGGTCCTGGCCAGTATTTGTATGAAAACTGTGTTCCTAATAATGTGTCCGGTCAGAACGGATGCAGTGTCGGTAGTTTTCGGTAAATTTGTTGAAATCAAGCGTTTCTGTGTCTCAGAAGCCGATTTCAGTTACTATGCGTTAAGTTGCATCGTAGTTACAATATACAGAATAGGTAACGATAAAGGTTACTGTCGCTTCGTAAAACAATTAAAAACATTACACATTCATGATCAATATAACTGAAGGTAGCTGATAAATTGCACACATCTATACGTAATTCAATTTCTTTTCCAACTATTTTTTATTCGACGTTCATGACACGGACAGTTGAAAAGCATTTCATTACATGTGACCTGAAAAAATTGCAGCAATGTCTGAAACAGCGAAGACGAACGAGCAAACCCGAGCTGGAGATGAACATAAATACAATTGTTGTGTAAATATTTTTACTTCTTTAACTACGTACAGCATGTGGATATTTATCTGGTCAAGGTTGGTCATCTGTCTTCACTGTCTCAGGGCCTTTTTTACACCCGGTCACTTCACGTGTTGTCTCTGATCCGATAGCTATCTGATTTGTTAAAACTGTTCCATTTACATTAGGCCACATAAATGCGCCTCGGCGAATCGGATATCGATCCGATCTTTCTACTCCCGCCCAAAATGCAGATATATTTTACCTCATTTCCGGGGTAATTGAAACGGAACACACTTTGGTGTGTGCGGTTTTCAGAACGCGATCAAAAAGAAGACGAAAAAACTGGTTACGACGTTTATGCTACAAAAAACAGCGTTTACTGTTTGCTGCATTTTCGCTGGCAGCAGCAGCGCGTTTTAAGACCTGACAAGACGTCTGGGTGAAAGATCACCTGAGTGACGTACTTCTGTTTGGGAGGAGTATAGCGCTGACGTTGAACAACCACATTCATTTACACCTGTCCAGTTTCATCTGAAACGTGTCCCAGACCACCTCCTGAAGTGGTTTGTACCGTCGGATTTATATCAGTCTCCAAAACGTTTCGGAGGGCATTTAGACCTGGTCTTTTTACCATCGGATAGATATCGGATCACAGAAAACACATGAAGTGACCAGGTGTAAAAAGCCCCTCAGACATTGCTGCAAATTTGTACAGACTGTCAGCTGCTGCATTTTGAATGTTAATTGAATTTAATTGGGATTAAATACCTTATCATTTTATTGTGCTGTTAGACTAGCACACTACACGTTAGCACAACATTTGCTGATTAACAACACGACACTCCGAATCAGGACATAAACCGAGTTTGCAGAAGAAAACAAAGATGAAGTGCACTTCAGAGCAGCTTTTTATCCTTCGGTACACAATAGATCCGAGTCACACTTCTGGAATGACTGACAATGAACATCCTCGTGTGGAGCTGTGAATGAACACTTCAGTCAGCCGTGAGCTTATTTTTCCTCCACAGAGACCTGAGATCTAGATCTTTTTCTGAATAAATCTGATTGTTTAGACTGAATCATGGATTTAACTCTTCCATGCATAAATATTTTAAACACAAATCCAGATTTGGCAAATTGAACGTGATATGAATTGAATTTTCACTTTTTCATAAACAAACCCAGAATCGAACCACATTTCATGTGAAGGAATAAAATATCGTGGCTGAAAACAATAACAAAAACCTCCAAAGTTTATAGAAATAAAAAAAAAAATAATAACATTCAGGTCTATAATATTTAATTCAATAATTATTAAAATAAAATAAAAGTTTTTTTTAAAGGAGATATTATAAGTAGAAAATAATTTTATTTTGCGATTTAGTGATCAGGGGTTAGCACGTTCGCCTCACACCTCCAGGGTTGGGGGTTCGATTCCCGCCTCCACCTTGTGTGTGTGGAGTTTGCATGTTCTCCCCGTGCCTCGGGGGTTTCCTCCGAGTACTCCGGTTTCCTCCCCCGGTCCAAAGACATGCATGGTAGGTTGATTGGCATCTCTGGAAAATTGTCCGTAGTGTGTGAGTGTGTGAGAGAATGAGAGTGTGTGTGTGTGTGCCCTGCGATGGGTTGGCACTCCGTCCAGGGTGTATCCTGCCTTGATGCCCGATGACGCCTGAGATAGGCACAGGCTCCCCGTGACCCGAGGTAGTTCGGATAAGCGGTAGAAAATGAGTGGGTGAGTGAGTGAATTAAAGGATTTAGTGATCAAAATTTCTGGTCATTCTAAATAGTGAAAAACAAATATTTCATTATTAAACTAAACATATTGCCCTCAAACAAGCCGTAAACTGATTGTCCACAAATGTGAACACCGTGCAAGAACATAAACATAAAAAGTGATAGAGACATAGCACCTAGTGAGCGAGGTATTCCCCGATATCTCTCTATCCCGGTGTTCTCTCACTACATCACCAGAGACTTGTTAACACCTGATACACAAACTCCAGCATGAATCACAGAAATGTTCCCTCGAAGGCTCCGAATGAGCATCCAGGTCCCCGCAGTGAAGCAGGCAGTATGTGGTGAGGCGGTGGAGCATGTGGGACTTCAGACTCTGTGTGGCGATGGGGCTGATTAATGAATTTCACTGGCGCAGAACATGAGCAGGCAGGAACATGAAATTTATGTGCTGTCAAAGAAAGAAAGTGAAAAGACCACAAAAAAGACGATAGACTGCGAATAAACACATGCTGTCAGTCTCCACAATGCAAAAACTGGACTCGGAAGCAAATGTTTGGACACCCTTCACCAAATGACTTATTTTGTTGAGTGAAAAGAAGTAAACATGTCTTCATCAAAGTCACAAAAAATAATCATTCTTCTTTAAATGTTACTGCACAGTTGTTTTATATTTGATTTAACTAAAAAATGGCATGTGCAAAAGTATGGACAAGCTGTTACTTAATAACACCTTCTGTACTATATCTTATCTTATCTTATCTTATTTTATCTTATTTTATCTTATCTTATTTTATCTTATCCTATTTTATCCTATCCTATCTTATCTTATTTTATTTGATCTTATCTTATTTTATCTTATCTTATCTTATCTTATCTTATCTAATCCCATTTTATCCTATCCTATCTTATTTATCTTATCTTATTTTATCTTATCTTATCCTATCTTATTTTATTTGATCTTATCTTATCTTATCTTATCTTATCCTATTTTATCCTATCCTATCTTATCTTATTTATCTTATCTTATCTTATTTCATCTTATCCTATTTTATTTGATCTTATCTTATCTTATCCTATCTTATTTTATTTTATCTTATCTTATCTTATGTTATCTTGTTTTATCTTTGTGTTGTCTCATGTTGTCTTGCCTTATCTTGTGTTATCCTGTGTTTTCTTATCTTATCTAATCTTGTGTTGTCTTAGTTGGTCTTACCTTGTGTTATTTTATCTTATACTATCTTGTGTTACCTTTGTGTTGTCTCATGTTGTTTTGTCTTATCTTGTCTTATCTCATTTGGGCCTATCTTGTCTTATCCTATCTTATTTAATCTTGTGTTATCCTTTGTTGTCCTATCTAGTCTTGGCTTATGTTGTCTTATCTGGCATGGTCTAATCTTGTGTTATCTTGTGTTGTCTCATCGTGCCTTTTGTAATTTTATATTGCTTTATCTTATCTCGTGTTGTATTATGCGGGCTTATCTTGTTTTGTCTTGTCTTATGATATATATCTCAGATCTTCTTGTTTTTCTTAAAATTAGTTAATGATAGATTTTAGGTGCTTCCTCAAAATTCAGGATTTCCAGATTAAGATTTTTGATTTTAGTATTTTTATTACTAGATATTAGATTAGAATCGAACCTTGAAGGACAGGAATCTTAGAATACTGTGGGTACAGTCGAATATTGGAAAATCTTTGTAACCTTTGCTCGATGAATCACAACTTCTGCTGCAGGGTCAGAATTTGTTATCAACAGCATTCCTATTAATGTGTCCTGTGAAAACAGCACTGATTTGTTTACTAGAGAAATCTGCATTACACAAATATGAAAGCTCTGAATATTATTCTCAGTGCAGGTTTACGGTTGGCTGCTGCACGCTTCTTCATTCGTCCCCCAATGTTCTTTGCTCAGCGTTTTTTTTTTTTTTTTTTTAACGCTCCCCAGTGGTGGGAAAAAAAAACCTTTTCTGCCTGTCTAAACCTGCAACGTGTTCTTTTTTGTGTTCGTAGCCACATTACATTTTGCACATTACCCATTGTGCGCTGCGGGGGCGTCACAAGAGATTTATGGATGGACTTTGCATTTACTAGTGGGGTCCGGGGGTCTGGTCCCCGTAGAGTATTTTTTACGGCTCCAAAAATGTCTGTTCATCACAAATTTTGTATGCAAGACTTGCAGCCGGCGTAAAATTAGTCAGACA